>NW_027467722.1:1386608-1434108 GCF_046742065.1 Oratosquilla oratoria
GATGGTAGGCAGAAGAACAGACTGCCCCGCAGACATGGTTTGGTTTAGATACGTAGATGACATTTTCACTCTTTGGGATGAAAATTGGGGTTCATCCACTGTTAGAGGATCTCTCATTCTCGTCTGTTTCTTGGTGAGCATTGGGGGAAATGCGGTCAACCATCTCTGCAAATAATCCTGGTTCGATCCGAACGAAGTTCTTGTACCCCTTATGGTCTTCTCGGTGTAGTTCTTGTAGCAGCTGGTCATAATCTCCATATATGGATCTCCTCGTCAGCCATTCCCGGCACCACGTCGTTCTTCTAGCTCTTCTTTTTCTTGCTTCTGATTGTACCATCGGTGCCACAGGTGGTTCCTCTTGTCGTTCTTCGGGTCTTCTTGTCCAATACTTCTCGATGATATAGGCAGCAGTTACTAAAAGAATACTGGCAATCATGCTGTCTGCCTCCCGTCTTGTGTAGTACTCTTGATCCATCCTCTATGGTGGTCAGTAGTGTGAGTGACTTCCCCAGGCTTCGAGCACTATATATACCCCTGGTAGTTTGGGCACTTTTTATGTGACACTTCGTGACACTTCGCAGGTACCTCGCAACACTGCGTAACTACGTCGCAAGGGTGCGTAAACGCCTCGCCTCATCCCGTGACACCTCGCATGGAAACACCGCGTCCACGTCGCGGCACTGCGCAAGACATCGCAATACAACCTCGTGCCATGCCGCAAGACATCGCACTCGCGTCGCAACATGTTGGCACATTTTGGGGGTGTTTCCACCACGAGGTGGCACGAGCCCACGTCGCAACAAAAAGTGCGTAGGTGTCAACCTACCTTTATTGATCTGCACGAACTTGTCCCATACAGTATGCGGGTGGCTCGCTCGTGTAAATACGTGTTTAGTGGTTGAATGTCAACTTCCTCTTGTAGTGCTTGTGCTGTTTTTACGTTAGGATAGTGCAGGATTGCAATGAATTTGAGTGCTCTGTTTTGAACAGCTTGTGGTGTTTGCATGGATGTCTAGGGGACCCCGGACACCCGTACTCTTGTGCGGTACAACCGAATTAGTTCAGACAAATAAAATTTATTAATCATTTCCTTTTCTGATTACCTATTAATACATGTAGTATCACTTCCTTGCACTTAGAAATACCATATTTATCTAAGTGTAATGGGTAAAATGTTCAGTAACTTCAAAATTTAATAACATGGAAAAGATTTTACCAAATATTTTGTGAGTGGGTCCAATGGAAGAGTGGCCCTATGTGAACATTTTGTGGAGTCGATTTTTTTTATTTACTTCCTATGAGAATAACTGATTTTTTATATATTTATGTGTACATAATTTGAAAAAAAAATCAAATTTCTGAGGAAAAATAATAGCCAGAAAAATAATGCTAAAGAATTTGCTTTATTTTGACTCCCAGATATTTACGTCTATCAAATAAAAAAAAAAAAATGGTGAAAATTGGTAAATAAATGGGCAAGTTATAACGATATTTATTTCAATAAAACAAACTTTTCAGTAGCGCCATTTTTAAATGCCGCACGGACATTTAATAACACAGCGCGGACCTTTAAAACTTCCCCGCGCTGTATGACGACTTGTCCTCCACTTCACGCCTCTTCTTGACTTTCTTCTTCACCAGTTCTCGTCGTCTGTCTCGATCTCGTAGGAGGGACATTGATATTTTGCTTCGTGGAAATTTTAGTTCATCAAACAAATGTCCCTCGACATATCCCACGTTGTAGACGATAGTTGATTGCGCTGCGGCAAAGTCCAGGATCTTTTTGTTTGCACACTTATACTTGGAACAGTACCTCCACACTCTGGAGTGCAAATGTTCATTCGGGTTTTGGGTTTTGCCCAACAAACACGCAGACAGCAATTTGTTACTTGTTAGTCTTTTGTACTCACCATACACTAGCGAGCGCAAACACTGTGGAAGCTGAAACGTGACTCATTTCTTTGTGGCTAGGTATTGGTTGTTTATTTGCCACAGCCCTTTCATAAAAACACCAACTGTCAACTGTCTTAGGGCAGAAGAAATGGCGTGGATTTTCATCAGAGGAACTGCAGTGAAAAAATGAAGCAAAAATTTCTTTCCTCATGCCACTGACGGTCCCGTTGACTTGCCTTCGTACCGCGATTCCGTAGTATTTGGTCAGTTTGTTTATCACAAAGTCTGTCAACTTCCCCTTCCCTCCAAGATCTGATGTCCGTCGCTGACCACCCGCTTTTGTTGTTTTTATTGTGACTGTTTTTGTTCTGAGTTTTCTGAGTGCAGTTCCCAGTCTTTTTGAAACATGATTTATACATTCTGCTTTTTCTATCTTTATTCCGTCATACAGTCCTTTTCCATCATTGATTCTACATACTGCATTATAAGCACTACTATCACCATCCGAAATGAATACTGTGTACCGTAGTTTTTTCTCCAAGCTTCTGCCAAACATCGCCACTGCTGCAGCCGCCTCCATACCTCCAGAACTCCCACTATAATTTCTCGCACACTCGTCTTTATGCTTCTCGTACCACTCTGTGTATTGTTCCTCTGTGATTTTCTTGCTTTTTTTTTGGCATTCTCCTTTTTCATGCACTTTTCACAGAACTTACTTATTGTTTCATAATCCAGCACTAGACCTGTCTCGGCTTCAACCACAGCACCAAAAACTAGCAAGCTCGTGTGACCCCGTTTTTGCCAGTGTGACCCCGTTTTTGCTCGTGTGACCCCGTTTTGTTGGTGGTAGTAGTGGTGACTGGTGGTGGTGGTAGTGGTGGTGTAGATTTTGTGTTTGGTAGTGATGACCTTGGTGACTTGATGGTGGTTGTGGTATTGATTATAGTGATGATGGCATTTGTAGGGAGTACTGGTAGAAACGGTAATATGAACATCATGGTATATCGATAGTAATGATACCAATAGTGGTGGTATTGGTAGCAGTGGTGTATGGTATTGTTGGCGACGATTGTATGGTATTTATGGTAGATTAGTGATGATGGTGGTGGTAGTAATGATGGCGACAGTGACATGGAACATGTCAGAGGACATAGAGAACATCGCGATGGTAAATATACAGAAGTTAACTAACCCCGCAAACCTTGTTCATTCTTAACTTAAATCGTTCTCCATTAATCCTCTAACAAAAAAGAAGTCCCCCTCCGTAGTGGTTTAACTCCTTTGACCTAACTTTTAAGACTGGCTCTAAATATCAGCTGAGTTTTTGTCTCGGTTATCTTTAAACCACATCTTGCTAAACCACTTCTGTCCTTCTTCTTCTTGAACTAGCTCGTTCCTAACTTAATCGCTCGATTTCTTATCTTCCTTCATCAGATCTTCAACTTCATTCTTTCCTCCTCCTCCTCCTTCTCCTCTTCCTCCTCTTCCTCCTTTTCCTCGTGTTTTTCCTCTTCCTCCCTTCCCTCCTCCTCCTCCTCCTCCTTTTCTCGTGTTTTCCTCTTTCTTCTCCTACTTTTCATCGTATTTTCCTCTTCCTCCTCCTTCTCATTTTTTCTCGTGTTTTCCTCTTCTTCCTCCTCCTCCTCTTTCTCCCCCTCCTCTTTTTCCTTGTGTTTTCCTTTTCCTTCTCCTTCTCCTCCTCCTGTCTTCATGTTTTTTTCCTTCCTCCTTCTACTCATTCTCCAGTTTTTCTCCTCCCACTCCTCCTTCTCCTCCTCCTCCTCTTTCTTCTTCTCTTTCTCCTCCTTTTCCTCCTCCTCCTCCTCCTCCTCCTCCTCCTCTTCTTCCTCCTCCTCCTCTTCTTCCTCCTCCTTCTTCTTCTTCTCCTTCTCCTCCTTCTCCTTCTTGGTCCTTGTTATTCTTTCTCCTCCTCTTCCTCCTCCATCCTCTACTTCTCGCCCTCCTCCCCTCCCTCCTCCTCCTCTTCTTCCTCCTCCTTTTTCTTCTCCTTCTCCTTCTCCTCCTTGGTCCTTTTCTTCTTTCTCCTCCTCTTCCTTCTCCATTTCCTACTTCTCGCTCCGCTCCCCGTCCTTATCACCCTCTTCCTCCTCCTTCTCCTTCCTCTTCTCCTTCTCCTTCTTGGTCCTTTTCTTCTTTCTCCTCCTTTTCCTTCTCCATCTCCTACTTCTTGCCCCCCTCCCCTTCCTCCTCCTCCTCTTCCTCATCCTCCTCCTCTTCTTCCTCCTCCTCCTTCCTCCTCCTCCTCCTCCTCCTCATTCTCATTCTTGGTCCATCTCCTCTTTCTCATCTTCCTCTATCTTGTACATCTCTTCCCCCCTCTTCCTCCTCTTCTCTCTCTCTCTCTCTCTCTCTCTCTGTCTCTCTCTCTCTCTCACACACACACACACACACACACATAACACACACACGCACATCGGAGTGCAGGGAAGAATGTTGAAGGACGGTATACTTACAGAAATAAACGAGAGGGTCTCATCATCAACATCTTTGTACTTTGTGCACGACAGCCACCCAAGTACATGGATGTTGATGTGCCCTTCGCCATTTTTTCGTTTAGTTCTGTATTTATGTTGTCTTCTATTGTTCTCCCTTGTGCTCTGAAGACGCCTTGCTGATGGACGGAAGCTTTCGGTGTTCCGATATTTTGATTTCCCTGTGGTTTCTGAAAAAAAAAATACGTGTGTGTGTTACAACAGGGACCCTACTGGGGAGGAGCAGGTAAGTTTTGCTGCAAGGACTAGGTGTCCCTGCCCGGCATCCGTGTTGCTACCTGCCCGGAGACAGTACAGGGCTGTGGTGGGATCCCCCAGGAGGTCCCTGAGGTGCTGGAAGTGGTGCCCCAAGGCGGGCCAGATGAAGAGGCAGTGGTTAAAAAAGGCTAGCTCCTTGCCGCATGTGCATGTTGTATCCGTGTATTGGGTTCGCCAGTGGTTTACCCGGATTCTGGATGCCATGGCCAAGGTGTGTGGAGGCAGTGCAGGTAGAGTTTTGTGGGTGGGTTCAGTGCCGGTTGTAGTGGGCCATCCTCGGTTAGCTGCAATAGTCTCATACTCCTCTCTCCATGGTTCCCATGCAGCGGTGTCTATCTTCTTGTTGGCACCACCAGTTGAGGGTGGGACGAGCATGGCGGTATCCTCCAGACCTAGTGCACCCCATTTAGCCACTTTGTCGGCTTTTTTCATTTCCCTCGAGTCCTACGTGGGCGGGTACCCATTGGAACAGGAGGCTAGTGCCGAGTTTCGCTGTTTCTGTCGAGAGTCGAGGTATTTCTTCACTCAGCTCTGGTCTGGAGGCGCAGAAGCCGCTCAGAAGTACTTCGAGGCTCGAGCGAGAGTGCGTCAGGATTGTGACCCTTGGAGGTGGGTGGGGGAGGGCGATGATTTTCCGGAGGGCTTCCCGTATGGCGTGTCATCTCGGCGAAACGCCGACCTTTTAAAAGAGGCTGGCAGGAACGTGGGGAGCTTTCCAAGTTCCTGATTGGCTGACCAGCGGCGCGTCACCACAAATTCAGGAGGAATGTTAATATCCACTAATGACGTCGGCTCAAATGGACGATCACTGCACCTGATCCGCTTTATTGTCTTTCTTAGGGCGTTTTTGGAAGGTAGACATGGCACAATATTTGGATTAACAGATGTGGTACTTGACTGAATGATATGAATCGGTTGATCTCTAGTGGATTTTGCTTTATACTTTATTTCATTTATTTTTGCAACACTAGCAGCACTTCCATAAGGAACATAATTGTACTTCTCCAATTTTGTTAGTAAATGTCCTTCATTCACAAGTTTGGTAACCTGCTCTTCCTTTGCAGTTATTAGATTTTCGAAATTCACAGCACCAGCAGTATGAATCGGGATTGTGGCCTGTCGGGACTGTGGCTGTCGGGATTCTGTCCAGATCCCATATATATATATATATATATATATATATACACACACACACACAAGCCGGGGGCTTGGCTGTGCAAGGTTTGAAATATTAGATCAATGAATTCTTAAAAGGAGATTTGAAAAGGGCCATTTCTGTTTCCTTCATATAAATTTCAGAGCTACTTATCAGTTATCATCTATAAAACGAACATACGCCATAAGAATAGCTCAGTTGTCACGATTTAATTTGTTTGTTGTTCTCCTATGTAGCAAAAAATAAAAAATAAAATAAAAAAAAAGTCTTATCGAGTTAGTTCTATAACCTTTTATCAGGAAGGTATAAATTGATCTGGTGTTAACCAAAACAATTGTTTAGAGCAGTCATTCTGAACGGGGGCGATTTTTGAGCTGGGGGGGGGGGCGAGAAAAGTCACAGGTATTGTTTCTGTCACGAAAGTAATAACAAAAATATCACGTTAATTGTACGATTCAATATTGCTTGGGAAGATTTTTTTTCGTTTCGTTCGACGGACCAGTAGACTTCCATAGGGCAATCTACCACACAGGTGGGAAAAGGTATGCCTATGGCAGAAAGCAACTTTCATCAGATAGAATGTAGTTGTCCAAACTGGCTCAGAAATTGATGTATAGAATCACATAAGGATATCAGGGATTACAAAGAAAAAACACTTGTATTTTTTTATTACATGGACCTTTCTGCGTCGCTACCTAAAAGTCTACACATCTTTCAATTGTCAATGAAATTCTTTGGGCAGTGGCTTCACCCTAATCCTAACAAAATACATACATAGTGACTGAAGAAGTCAAAGGTTACATTGAAGAGTCATGGAAAATTCAGTAGGAGAAAAACGTTGAGAATGCGTCACTGAAACGACCCGTCCTTGAACTGGCAGTTTGAGCTTATTTGTAACCTCCCAACAAGTGCGCACTGAAATGGGGTTTGTAATTTCTACTTTCTTGGTTACATTCTTTCCAAATACAATTTATAAGAAACATAGGCGGAGTACTATTTCCTTCCTGGGAGAAAAGTCACCTCGAGGAGGCAAACTACCTATTCTACGAATACAAGGAATGTGTGACAAAACTAGCAATACGATAGATGGGTTAATATGCCATATTAATCGTGACACATTTTCTTTAACTGTTATATATATATATATATATATATATATATTTCTGTGTGTGTGTGTTGGTCGCAATTCGCGAAAAATCGCACAATCTGGCAACCCTAGTACATGACGCAACATGTGCTGAGTACGCTTATGCTCCTTTGCCTAGTTTGCTTTTGCAGTTGCTTTATTACTACCACTTGTAGCACATCGTTCAGTTTCGTGTGTTAGCTATCAAATGTTGTCAGTGGTAATTTAGTGCATTTTATAATGATTGCATGCAACTTATCAGTTTATAAACAGAGGGGGTAATTGGTGAGGAACAGTGTGGATTTAGGACGGGTAGAGGTTGTGTAGATCAGATTTTTGTGGTAAGACAGATATATGAAAAAGCTATAGGAAAGGGGAAGGATGTTTTTTTGGGCTTTTATGGATCTGGAAAAGGCTTACGACAGGGTAGACAGAAAGGCACTGTGGGAGGTTTTGCGGATATACGGGATAGAAGGAAAGCTTCTAGGAGCTGTCAATGAGAGTAGTAGAACTTGTGTCAGGATTAGAAATGGAGAGAGTGAGTGGTTCGAGGTAAAGGTGGGACTTCGTCAAGGATGCGTTATGTCGCCCTGGCTGTTCAACTTGTACGTGGATGGAATAGTGCGAGAGGTAAATGCAAGGGTGGTGGGTCAGGGATTGGAGATGGTTAAAGAAAATGGAGAAAAGTGGGAGGTGAGCCAGCTGTTGTTTGACGACACTGCGCTTGTGGCACGATCGGAGGAGGGACTGAGGAAGTTGGTGACAGAGTTTGGGAGAGTGTGTGATAGAAGAAAACTGAAGATAAATGTGGGTAAAAGTAAGGTGATGAGATGTTGAAGGGGTGAAAGTGGCAGTAGACTGGAAGTGAGCATTAAGGGAGAGCGACTGGAGGAAGTGGATAGTTTTAGATACTTGGGTGCAAATGTGGCAGGAAAAGGTGGAGTGAAGGTGGAGGTAGAATGCAGATTAAGAGAAGCGAGTAAATGCCTTGGTGGATTAAAAAGTGTAATGAGGAATAGATATTTGGGAATGGATGCTAAGAGGAGACTGTATGAAGGAGTGATTGTGCCAACAGCACTGCATGGGGCAGAAACATGGAACATAAGAGAGGAAGAGAGGAGTTTGAATTTGTTTGAGATGAGGTGTCTGAAAAGTATGGTGGGGTTTACTAGGCTAGATAGATTGAGAAATGAGGAGAACAGGGGTGGAAAGGGAGTTGAGAGATAGGGTTGATGAAAGAGTATTAGGATGGTTTGGACACATGGAAAGAATGAGTGAAGAAAGACTAGTAAAAGAGGTATGGAAGGCAGATGTGGAGGGGGTGAACATGAGGGGACGTCCTAGGATAAGGTGGATGGATGGGGTGAAGAGGGCTTTGGGGAAGAGGGGAATGTCTGTTAAGGAAGGACGGGAGAGGACAGAAGACAGGGGTGAATGGAGAATGGTTGTATATGGATGATATTGTGATGCATGAGGTAGAATGGGCGGGGGGATGGGGGTGAGGTAGTACGTGTGAGCAAAATTTGACGCAGCCTGATTGAATTTCTCCCCGTCTTCTTATTTTCTTCATGGAGGACGGAGAGGGGGGGGGGATCGCCGATTTAATGAAGCGGCCTTGCTGTGGATGTGCTGTGTCTTGCGACACTGTTTCTTACCCAGGGCAGTGGACAAGGTGCAGGGATGACCCGTCATCCATGAGGTGCTAAGATAAGAGGGAGGGTGGAGGGGTGTGGAGTGTATTCAGGGATGGAATGGGTGGGAATGATTTTATGCCTTTTCCTTTTTGGCTACCTCCCTTGCAAGGGGGAAAAAGCCTTGGTATATGTATGTATGTACTTCTTACGCTCGATCAAGTTTGTACATTTACATTAAATTCACTACTGAATGCTTGATGATGTCAATTAGAAATTTGCATAACTGAATATCAACTCATTCAACGGTACTAAGATATTTTGAAGTTATTTTCCCCTCATTATGGCAACAAAAAAGAAATGTAGACAATATATGGAGGACTATTTGGCTTAAGGCTTTGTAGAAAGCCCTCATGATAAAGAATGACCAATGTGTCTTATTTGCAATAACATATTTTCTAATGAATCAATGAAACCATCAAGGCTTAAAGAACATTTGATAAGAAAACATTTAGAGAAAGCCAGAAAATCCATAGCCTATTTTGAAAATTTGAAGAAAAACTTCAACCAACAAAATACTCGGTCATCTTATTTGAAAAAAAAGTTCACAGACAAATGAAGGTGGTTTGACTGGATCGTATGAAATAGCGCATTTATTTGCAAAAACTGGGAACGCACATACAGTTGCTGAAAATGTCATTAAGCCTGCATTTGAAATTCTAATAAAAACTATGTTACAGCAAGATTCAGCGAACACATTAAAAACAATTCCGTTGAGTTAATGACTCAATCCGCCGAAGAGTCGATGAAATGTCATTGAATGTGCAAAGTCAACTAGTTGAAATGTTAAAAACTAGCAAATTCTCGACTTGGCTTGATGAGTCAACGGTACGTGACAAGAGAGCTATTCTTGTGGCGTATGTTCGTTTTATAGATGATAACTGCAAACTTTGTGAAGAGATGTTGTTTGAAAAACTGTTAGAAAACTGACACAACTGGATTTTCCATTTTTGAAGTTACAAAATCTTGGTTTGACGATAATGAAATCCCATTAGGAAACTTGGTATCCTGCCCAACGGATGGTGCTCCATCTATGGTTGGTAAGCGGAAAGGTTGTATCGCTTGCAGTTCATTGTGTGGTACACCGTTATCATTTAGTTGCCAAAACACTTAGTCCTGATCTTCATGAATCATTAAGAGTGGTTATTAAAACTGTCAATAAAATAAAGTCACACAGCAAATACGATCGACTTTTTCGAAAGTTTTGCATTGATACTGAACAAGAGCACGTTAGCCTCATTCTCCATACAGAAGTTCGTTGGCACGATTTGTAGAGTTATTCGACACAATTGTTAATTTCTTAGAAAATTTAGGAGAAAACAATTTTGCAGAAGAAGTCAGACGCCACAAGTGTGACATTTTCTTTCTAGCGTGGATTTTTCGTAAGCTCAATGAAGTGTCACTGCAGCTTCAAGGCAAATTATGCACGCTACTGAATTGTAAACGTATTCTCATAGCCTTTTCTGAAAAATTGCATTGGTTCCGAATAAATATACAGAAGAAGAATTTCAAAGACATGCCTGAGTTAACAGAAATAAAGGCCCCTACACACTGTCAGTTATGATTGCACAATATTCTTGATTCCTGTGTGAGTGGGTGTGATTGAGTGTGCAGATGATTGAGGAATTTCCAACACGGTTTGATTTTGTAAGCTGAAGCATAGTACTTACACTATCATGAGTGATAGTTAGTGTCGATGATTGCGCCAACACCTCAGTCTTTCCTTTGTAGCCAAGAATGGCTATGCATGCAGCCGCTTTACTCATCTTCACTCCACAAACTCCAAGAGGTAAGTAATGATTGCTCAATCTTACTGACAGTGTGTGTCCCAAACACTGTTTGCACAATCTCGATGACTGTGCAGTCATGACTGACGGTGTATAGGGGGTCTTAAGGGAACAATTCACAGAACAAGCTAAAAAAAAAAAATACGAAGAATATTTAATAAAATTGAGAGAAAACTTGAACAGCCGATTGTCGGACGTGTTTTCGTTTCAAGTTCAATCGTGGATGATAGATCCTTTTGGTTGTGATGTGGAAAGTTCCCCATGAAAATCTGCAAGAAGAACTCATTGAACTGAAATGTAGTGATGAATGCAAATACAAATTTGAAAAAAATTGTATAAACGAGTTATGGCTGTCAAATACAGCAAAACAGCTATATCCAAAAATGTGGGCTGAAATGGTTAAAACACTGTTATACTTTCCAACCTCTTATTTGGTTGAATGTGGATTCAGTGCCGTCAATAAAATTTTGACAAAAGATAGAAACAAAATGGATATATGCATTCGAGGAGACATGAGACTGAAACTGACAAATTTTAAGCCTAATATAAAAGATCTAGCAGCGAAGCACCAGGCCCAAGGATCTCATTAAAACACAACTTGAATAAAACATTTTGATTTAGTTGTTTATCATTGTTGCAATAATTTTTATTATTATTTTCCAATTAAGGTGGGCGATCTTTTTTTTTTTTTTTTCTAAATATTCCTTAAAATGTATGCGTGCGCGCGCTCGCTCGCAGAACAAGGGATCACAAAATGAGATTCAAAAAACGTTAGTTAACACGCATCGTCTTTGCCCACACATTTTTTGCACTTTGGGTTCGAGAATGACTTTGACGAGAAAAATCAGACATCGTCGTGATCACCGCTTCCGGCCCTACTCGGTGGGAATGCGTTTCCTCAGGATCCCTTCCACTGAGCTGGAGGAACAGAGGGTCAACAAATCGATTAGGGAGTTCTTTAAGAAGAAGCTCGAAGAATGCAGAGGATAGGATCAGACGAGCAGCACCCAGACTTCGAAGAACGGGGTCAAAAACTCAAATCACTTTGAAGGGTTCCGGCGATGGCTTCGACAGCACGACCGGCGGTTCCACAGCTGTAATGGTTGCATGCCAACACCCGTTTTCTTGCGGAACTGGAAAGCCAATGAAGTCAGGGTTTCGAAGACCCATCAAGACTGGAAGGGCTTCACTGATGACCCGAATAATGCCACATGGAATCTTAATTATCTTGAGGGACAGTGGGACTGTGGCGAGCCTACTTTGTGGTGATGGTTTTAATTAATATGGCTATTTGTCGATCTACGAGTTGTCAAGAACTTAAGCTTGAATTAAGTCAGAGAAGTCTAGTTCAAGTCATGACTAGCCTAATGACCAAGACCTTAATCAGTTCCATATTAGTTTATGCTCCAAAGATTTTTTAGAAGGAAATCTAAAGAGGAGACCAAATAATAATTTGCATTTCTCTTAAAGAAAAAAAAGGAAGAATCATAGGATTCTGTTCAACCGTTGCCTTCATTTTCTTTGGTGGAGATTTTTTTTCCAAAATGGAGAAAGAAAAAATATATATATGGCCAAAAAAAATCAAATAACAGAATCAGTTAAAAGAAGTACACTAACTTTTACTATCAACATTTGATTCTTATTTCTATTCTGGCTCTGGAACGCGGCTTCTTTTATTCGAGAGGAAAACTTTTCATCCATCGAGTGCTATTGCTCAGCTGAATGAAACATCATCTTCAAAATATATCAAATCTTAGTCGTCACTGAGTCGAAATTCATGGAAGTATTCTACTCCTCTCTACCCTATTGAACGCATTCTTCTTCGTAAAGACTCCTATTAGATCATAGGTGGAGACTCCTTCATATATGGAAGTTGAGTATGTTGTGTTCCAAAATAAAATTTGCCAGGTTTATTGGAACAAGCCTCCTCCTTTACCCGGGACCGAGACACAAATAATACTGGCTAAGACCTTTGCTATGGTTGACGAACATTTCCGTGGTTGATTTAGTACTCTAGGGTTTCGTCAGCATCAAAAGACCGCTTCTCTAAAGGCATTCACTCAGCATCAATCACAATAGACTACGTGAGGGTCATAATTGATGGGAAATTCAGGTGAATATGGAATAATTCAACAGTTATCTGTTACATACTTTATATCAAAGACACAAGTTTCTTGGCTTTCAAACAAGGTCTGGTAAGAAGGTCTACATGCACTCCAAAATAGTGTAGGGCGCGCGCGCGCGCGCGTGTGTGTGTGTGTATTCACCTTCACCTTTTCACCTTGGTCTTTGGATAACGTGTAGGACTCGTGATCGACAGCTTTTTCCCTCCCGGAAGAAAGCTCAGAGCTCGTATGACCGATCTATGGGTAATGCTATGACACACACACACACACACACACACACACACACACACACACACACACAATTCCCCGCCCACGAGAGTCGGAGTAACGACCCTAAGCGCAGCGATACCGAAATAATTTTGGCCCTGGGCATGATTCGAACCAGGTACTGCCGCGCCTCCGTACTGGCAGTCCAGTACTCCATCAACCGCGCCACCGAGTGAGAGTGTGTGTGTGTGTGTGTGTGTGTGTGTGTGTGTGTGTGTGTGTCACAACAATGTAATTGATAAAAAGAAGGAGAGAAATTAAAAGACATACTGTAGAAAGTCAGGCAGAAAGAAATAGAACCGCAAGAAAGTTAGAATGGGAAGAGTTATGTACGTGAAGGAGGGGAGGGGGAGAAAGAATGAAAAAATGTCATAGAAAAAAGGAGAGATAACGTAGAAGTTGGCAAGTGAACGATATTGATTGAAAATAAAGTTGAGGGTGCGGATGACGGTGAGGGTGATAATAAAAATGGGGGTGATGGTAAATTTGATAATGAAAGTTAGGGTGAAGGTAAGGATAATGGTGTAGGTGAGGCTGAGGATAAGTTATGGTACGCGAGTTTGAGGATAAGGGTGAGGTTCCGGGTGAGAGTGAAAAAGAGGTTGAGGGTGAAGGCAAGGGCGAGTGTGAGAGTGAGGGTGAGAATGAGGGCGTGGATAAATGTTAAGGTGAGGATGAGTTTGAGGCTGGGGCGCTGAAAGTAAAGGTGAGAGTGAGGAGGAGGAAGGGTGTGAGGATAAGGTTAAGAGTTCGATTGAGGGTTATACTGAGAGTGAGAATGAGGATGAGGAAGCAAGTTAGGACGAGGAAGAAGGTGAGAATGGTATTTAGGGTGAGAGTAAAGATGAGGGTGTGAGTTAGACTGAGGACGATGGTGAAGATGAAAGCGATAGTAATAGTGAAAACGAGGATGTTATGATGATGATGGTGACGATGACGACGACGACGATGATGATGATGGTGGTGATGGTGACGATAACGATGATGATGACTTTTATTCCTGGTGACGCTCTTGATAAAAAAATGTTTTATGTTGTATATGAAGAATTTGACACAAATTTATCCTGTCACTTCAAGGTCTCGAGTACACACCTTTGTCTCACTGTCATTTCCCTATGTTTAACCTGGGAGAAAGGTTTTCAGTTTTGGAGAGAGGAAATGCTGTCAGGCACAAGATTTGACACTTTGACACAGGAGTTGACAAGGTCGAAGGTCACATGTCATCCCAGGTCAGGTTCTCTGCTGGCGTTGAACAAAATTTGAGCTTGAAATATAATTTTTGTTGGTATTTTTGGGCCTACCCCCCCCCAACACACACACACACACACACACACACACACACACACACACACACACACAAACAGACACACACACGCACACAAACACACACACACACACGTGTATGAATATCATGGTGAAAAACAAACTGGTCTAGATCTAAAAAAGTAAAGCCACAAGAAAATGTGAGAGTGAGAACAACGGTAAAAGAATGGGCAATTAATAAATTGACGGTAGTTGCTGACAATGGCATAGACAAAGGCAAACGCCAGGGCAAAGACTTGCACTTATGTTAATTCTTAAAGAAGTCTAAGTGGAAATATATTGTTAAGAGCCAGAAAGACAAAAGAGAGATTTTCCATAGGTAGGAGGATCTTAGAGAGAGAGTGAAAAAAGAAAGATAATCTAGATAAAAAAAAAGTAACGAGTACGGATGAACTACTCGTATAATGAAAGATTTTTAGATGAAGGGTATTAGGGCTAGAAGAACGTAATATAGATAAAAAGAGTAAGAGAAGAAAAAAGGGGATGGAAAAGAAAAAGAAGCCTGTCTGGAAAAAAGAGGAGAAGATTGATAAGAAGGACAAGGAGACGGAACATTGACTATGGTTCAGCTTCGGACTTCATGAGCGTCGTTGGGCAATTCCAAAGGAATTTGTTGAATAGAAATTCGAGCCCCATATTGGAAAATAAATGACATGAGTAGCTTATCCAAAGAGTCACTGGGAGTTTGTGAGTATCTAACACAGATCACCGTCATTGCGGAGCAAAATTAAGATTAAAAGGACTAGTTAAAATTCTAACAAACCAACATAATCTACGATTTAGGATATATCTATATTCTGTTGATATACAGTAGAACTACAAATGCCCCTCTACAATTCACTGGAATACTTCACTCCCTTGGGAACACGCTGAACAATCTCTGCATAAACAACATTACTATTACTATTCGAAATGATATCCATTCAGTCATGGTGCCTTCTTGTTTTTCTTTCTTTCTTTCAGTGCTATTTATACCTTCTCTCTTGTAATGGCTTCATCATTCTTCTCTTCAGTTACAGTCATTCTCCTAGGACTTGCTACGGCCGCAATCAAATTATCCTTGTCCTAGTCTACAATTTACAACACGGAATAATTAACACTTCTCCTTCTCGCTGCCTTCTCTGTTATCAACAACCGCCCATCTGCTAACTATACTCGTACTCTCTCCTGTCTATCCAACTCTCTTCTTGAGGACGTTCCTTACTTCCAAAAGACTTTTCCTTTCATCTTAAAATGATTGCATGCAACTTATCAGTTTATTAACAAAGGGAGTAATTGGTGAGGAACAGCGTAGATTTAGGACGGGTAGAGGTTGTGTAGATCAGATTTTTGTGGTAAGACAGATATGTGAAAAAGCTATAGGAAAGGGGAAGGATGTTTTTTTGGGCTTTTATGGATCTGGAAAAGGCTTACGACAGGGTAGACAGAAAGGCACTGTGGGAGGTTTTGCGGATATACGGGATAGAAGGAAAGCTTCTAGGAGCTGTCAAGAGTTTTTATGAGAGTAGTAAAACTTGTGTCAGGATTAGAAATGGAGAGAGTGAGTGGTTCGAGGTAAAGGTGGGACTTCGTCAAGGATGCGTTATGTCGCCCAGGCTGTTCAACTTGTACATGAATGGGGTAGTGCGTGAGGTAAATGCAAGGGTAGTGGGTCATGGATTGGAGATGGTTAAAGAAAATGGAGAAAAGTGGGAGGTGAGCAAGCTGTTGTCTGACGACACTGTGCTTGTGGCACGATCGGAGGAGGGACTGAGGAAGTTGGTGACAAAGTTTGAGAGAGTGTGAGATAGAAGAAAGCTGAAGATAAATGTGGGTAAAAGTAAGGTGATGAGATGTTCAAGGGGTGAAAGTGGCAGCAGACTGGAAGTGAGCATTAAGGGAGAGCGACTGGAAGTAGTGGATAGTTTTAGATACTTGGGTAAAAAATGTGGCAGGAAAAGATAGAGTGAAGGTGGAGGTAGAATGTAGATTGAGAGAAGCGAGTAAATGCCCTGATGGATTAAAAAGTGTAGTGAGGAATAGACATTAGGGAATGGATGCTAAGAGGAGGCTGTATGAAGCAGTAATTGTGCCAACAGCACTGTATGGGGCAGAAACATGGAACATAAGAGAGAAGGAGTTTGAATGTGTTTGAGATGAGGTGTCTGAAAAGTATGATAGGGGTTACTAGGCTAGATAGAGTGAGAAATGAGGAGGTGAGGAAGAGAATAGGGGTGGAAAGGGAGTTGGGAGATAGGGTTGATGAAAGAGTATTAGGATGGTTTGGACACATGAAAAGAATGAGTGAAGAAAGACTAGTAAAAGAGGTATGGAAGGCAGATGTGGAGGGAGTGAACATGAGGGGACGTCCTAGGATGAGGTGGATTGATGGGGTGAAGGGGGCTTTGGGGAAGAGGGGAATGTCTGTTGAGGAAGGACGGGAGAGGACAGAAGACAGGGGTGAATGGAGAATGGTTGTACGAGTATATGGATGATGATGTGATGCATGAGGTAGAATGGGCGGGGGGATGGGGGGTCAGGTAGTATGTGTGAGCAAAATTTGACGCAGCCTAAAGGAATTTCTCCCCGTCTTCTCCTTTTCTGCATGGGGGAACGGAGAGGGGGGTCGCCGATTTAATGAAGCGGCCTTGCTGTGGATGTGCTGTGTCTTGCGACACTGCTTCTGACCCAGGGCAGTGGACAAGGTGCAGGGATGACCCGTCATCCAGGAGGTGCTAAGATAAGAGGGAGGGTGGAGGGGTGTGGAGTGTATTCAGGGATGGAATGGGTGGGAATGATTTTATGCCTTTTCCTTTTTGGCTACCTCCCTTGTAAGGGGGAAAAAGCCTTGGTATATGTATGTATGTACTTCTTACGCTCGATCAAGTTTGTACATTTACATTAAATTCACTACTGAATGCTTGATGTCAATTAGAAATTTGCATAACTAAATATCAACTCACTCAACGGTATTAAGATATTTTGAAGTTATTTTCCCCTCATTATGGTAACAAAAAAGATATGTAGACAATATATGGAGGACTATTTGGCTTATGGCTTTGTAGAAAGCCCTCATGATAAAGAATTACCAATGTGTCTTATTTGCAATAACATATTTTCTAATGAATCAATGAAACCATCAAGGCTTAAAGAACATTTGATAAGAAAACAGTTAGAGAAAGCCAGTAAACCCATAGCTTATTTTGCCAATTTGGAGAAAAAATTAAACCAACAAAATACTCTGTTCATCTTATTTGAAAAAAAGTTCACAGACAAATGAAGGTGGTTTGACTGGATCGTATGAAATAGCGCAATTAGTTGCAAAAACTGGGAACGCACATACAGTTGCTGAAAATGTCATTAAGCCTGCATTTTAAATTCTAATGGAAACTGTGTTATTCGACACAATTGTTAATTTCTTAGAAAATTTAGGCGAACACAATTTTGCAGAAGAAGTCAGACGCCACAAGTGTGACATTTTCTTTCTAGCGTGGATTTTTCGTAAGCTCAGTGAAGTGTCACTGCAGCTTCAAGGCAAATTATGCACGCTACTGGATTGTAAACTTATTCTGAAAGCCTCTGCTGAAAAGTTGCAATGGTTCCGAATGAATATACAGAAGAAGAATTTCAAAGACATGCCTGAGTTAACAGAAGTAAAGGCCCCTACACATTGTCAGTCATGATTGCACAATATTCATGATTCCTGTGTGAGTGGGTGTGATTGAGTGTTTGTGCAGGTGATTGAGGAATTTCCAACACGGTTTGATTTTGTAAGCTCAAGCATAGTAGTTACACCATCATAAGTGATAGTTAGTGTAGATGATTGCGCCAACACCTCAGTCTTTCCTTTGTAGCCAAGAATGGCTATGCATGCAGCCGCTTTACTCATCTTCACTCCACAAACTCCAAGAGGTAAGTAATGATTGCTCAATCTTACTGACAGTGTGTGTCCCAAACACTGTTTGCACAATCTCGAGGACTGTGCAGTCATGACTGATAGTATATAGGAGGTCTTAAGGGAACAATTCACAGAACAAGCTAAAAAAAAATACGAAGAATATTTAGTAAAATTGAGAGAAAACATGAACAGCCGATTGTCGGACGTGTTTTCGTTTCAAGTTCAATCGTGGATGATAGATCCTTTTGGTTGTGATGTGGAAAGTTCCCCCATGAAAATCTGCAAGAAGAACTCATTGAACTGAAATGTAGTGATGAATGCAAATACAAATTTGAAAAAAATTGTATAAATGAGTTTTGGCTATCAAATACAGCAAAACAGCTATATTCAAAAATGTGGGCTGAAATGGTTAAAATACTGTTATACTTTCCAACCTCTTATTTGGTTGAATGTGGATTCAGTGCCGTCAATAAAATTTTGTCCCAAGGATCTCATTAAAACACAACGTGAATAAAACATTTTGATTTAGTTGTTTATCATTGTTGCAATAATTTTATTATTATTTTCCAATTAAGGTGGGCGATCTTTTTTTTTTTTTTTTCTAAATATTCCTTAAAATGTATGCGTGCGCGCGCTCGCTCGCAGAACAAGGGATCACAAAATGAGATTCAAAAAACGTTAGTTAACACGCATCGTCTTTGCCCACACATTTTTTGCACTTTGGGTTCGAGAATGACTTTGACGACAAAAATCAGACATCGTCGTGATCACCGGTTCCGGCCCTACTCGGTGGGGATGCGTTTCCTCAGGATCTCTTCCACTGAGCTGGAGGAACAGAGGGTCAACAAATCGATTAGGGAGTTCTTTAAGAAGAAGCTCGAAGAATGCAGAGGATAGGATCAGACGAGCAGCACCCAGACTTCGAAGAACGGGGTCAAAAACTCAAATCACTTTGAAGGGTTCCGGCGATGGCTTCGACAGCACGACCGGCGGTTCCACAGCTGTAATGGTTGCATGCCAACAGCCGTTTTCTTGCGGAACTGGAAAGCCAATGAAGTCAGGGTTTCGAAGACCCATCAAGACTGGAAGGGCTTCACTGATGACCCGAATAATGCCACATGGAATCTTAATTATCTTGAGGGACAGTGGGACTGTGGCGAGCCTACTTTGTGGTGATGGTTTTAATTAATATGGCTATTTGTCGATCTACGAGTTGTCAAGAACTTAAGCTTGAATTAAGTCAGAGAAGTCTAGTTCAAGTCATGACTAGCCTAATGACCAAGACCTTAATCAGTTCCATATTAGTTTGTGCTCCAAAGATTTTTTAGAATGCAATCTAAAGAGTAGGCCAAATAATAATTTGCATTTCTCTTAAAAAAAAAGGAAGAATCATAGGATTCTGTTCAACCGTTGCTTTCATTTTCTTTGGTGGAGATTTTTTTTCCAAAAAGGAGAAAGAAAATATCTATAAATATATGGCAAAAAAAAAAAATCAAATAATAGAATCAGTTGAGAGAAGTACACTAACTTTTACTATCAACATTTGATTCTTATTTCTATTCTGGCTCTGGAACGCGGCTTCTTTTATTCGAGAGGAAAACTTTTCATCCATCGAGGGCTATTGCTCAGCTGAATGAAACATCATCTTCAAAATATATCAAATCTTAGTCGTCACTGAGTCGAAATTCATGGAAGTATTCTACTCCTCTCTACCCTATTGAACGCATTCCTCTTCGTAAAGACTCCTATTAGATGATAGGTACTTGCTGGAGACTCCTTCATATATGGAAGTTGAGTATATTGTGTTCCAAAATAAAATTTGCCAGGTTTATTGGAACAAGCCTACTTCTTTACCCGGGACCGAGACACAAATACTACTGGCTAAGACCTTTGCTATGGTTGACGAACATTTCCGTGGTTGATTTAGTACTCTAGGGTTTCGTCAGCATCAAAAGACCGCTTCTCTAAAGGCATTCACTAAGCATCAGTCATAATAGACTACATGAAGGTCATAATTGATGGGAAATTCAGGTGACTATGGCATAATTCAACAGTTATCTGTTACATGGTGTATATCAAAGACACAAGTTTCTTGGCTTTTAAACAATGTCTGGAAGGAAGGTCTACATACACTCCAAAATAGTGAAGGGCGCGCGCGTGCGCGTGTGTGTGTGTGTATTCACCTTCACCTTTTCACCTTGGTCTTTGGATCACGTGTAGGACTCGTGATCGACAGCTATTTCACTCTCGGAAGAGAGCTCAGAGCTCGTATGACCGATCTATGGGTAATGCTATGACATACACACACACACACACACACACACACACACCTTTTTCCCCGCCCACGAGAGTCGGAGTAACGACCCTAAGCGCAGCGATACCGAAATAATTTTGGCCCTGGGCATGATTCGAACCAGGTACTGCCGCGCCTCCGTACTGGCAGTCCATTTCTCTATCAACCGCGCCACCGAGTGAGAGAGAGAGTGTGTGTGTTTGTGTGTGTGTGTGTGTGTGTGTGTCACAACAATGTAATTGATAAAAAGAAGGAGAGAAATTAAAAGACATACTGTAGAAAGTCAGGCAGAAAGAAATAGAACCGCAAGAAAGTTAGAATGGGAAGAGTTATGTACGTGAAGGAGGGGAGGGGGAGAAAGAATGAAAAAATGTCATAGAAAAAAGGAGAGATAACGTAGAAGTTGGCAAGTGAACGATATTGATTGAAAATAAAGTTGAGGGTGCGGATGACGGTGAGGGTGATAATAAAAATGGGGGTGATGGTAAATTTGATAATGAAAGTTAGGGTGAAGGTAAGGATAATGGTGTAGGTGAGGCTGAGGATAAGTTATGGTACGCGAGTTTGAGGATAAGGGTGAGGTTCCGGGTGAGAGTGAAAAAGAGGTTGAGGGTGAAGGCAAGGGCGAGTGTGAGAGTGAGGGTGAGAATGAGGGCGTGGATAAATGTTAAGGTGAGGATGAGTTTGAGGCTGGGGCTGAAAGTAAAGGTGAGAGTGAGGAGGAGGAAGGGTGTGAGGATAAGGTTAAGAGTTCGATTGAGGGTTATACTGAGAGTGAGAATGAGGATGAGGAAGCAAGTTAGGACGAGGAAGAAGGTGAGAATGGTATTTAGGGTGAGAGTAAAGATGAGGGTGTGAGTTAGACTGAGGACGATGGTGAAGATGAAAGCGATAGTAATAGTGAAAACGAGGATGTTATGACGATGATGGTGACGATGACGACGACGACGACGATGATGGTGATGGTGACGATAACGATGATGATGACTTTTATTCCTGGTGACGCTCTTGATAAAAAATGTTTTATGTTGTATATGAAGAATTTGACACAAATTTATCCTGTCACTTCAAGGTCTCGAGTACACACCTTTGTCTCACTGTCATTTCCCTATGTTTAACCTGGGAGAAAGGTTTTCAGTTTTGGAGAGAGGAAATGCTGTCCGGCACAAGATTTGACACTTTGACACAGGAGCCGACAAGGTCGAAGGTCACATGTCATCCCAGGTCAGGTTCTCTGCTGGCGTTGAACAAAATTTTTTGAGACTAGTTTGTCGGATCTTGAGCTTGAAATATAATTTTTGTTGGTAATTTTGGGCCTCACACATACACACACATACACACAGACACACACACGCGCACACAAACACACACAAGCACACAAACACACACACACACACGTGCATGAATATCATGGTGAAAAACAAACTGGTCTAGATCTAAAAAAGTAAAGCCACAAGAAAGTATGAGAGTGAGAACAACGATAAAAGAATGGGCAATTAATGAATTGACGGTAGTTGCTGACAATGACATAGACAAAGGCAAACCCCAGGGCAAAGACTTGCGCTTACGTTAATTCTTAAAGAAGTCTAAGTGAAAATATATTGTTAAGAGCCAGAAAGACAAAAGAGGGATTTTCCATAGGTAGGAGGAGCTTACAGAGAGAGAAAAAAGAGATAATCTAGATAAAAAAAAAGAAAAAAAAGTAACGAGTACGGTTGAACTACTCGTATAATGAAAGAGATTTTTAGATGAAGGCTATCGAGGCTAGAAGAACGTAGGATAGATAAAAAGAGTAAGAGAAGAAAAAGGGGGATGGAAAAGAAAAAGAAGCCTGTCTGGAAAAAAGAGGAGAAGATTGATAAGAAGGACAAGGAGACGGAACATTGACTATGGTTCAGCTTCGGACTTCATGAGCGTCGTTGGGCAATTCCAAAGGAATTTGTTGAATAGAAATTCGAGCCCCATATTGGAAAATAAATGACATGAATAGCTTATCCAAAGAGTCACTGGGAGTTTGTGAGTATCTAACACAGATCACCGTCATTGCGGAGCAAAATTAAGATTAAAAGGACTAGTTAAAATTCTAACAAACTAACATAATCTACCATTTAGGATATATCTATATTCTGTTGATATACAGTAGAACTACAAATGCCCCTCTACAATTCACTGGAATACTTCACTCCCTTGGGAACACGCTGAACAATCTCTGCATAAACAACATTACTATTACTATTCGAAATGATATCCATTCAGTCATGGTGCCTTCTTGTTTTTCTTTCTTTCTTTCAGTGCTATTTATACCTTCTCTCTTGTAATGGCTTCATCATTCTTCTCTTCAGTTACAGTCATTCTCCTAGGACTTGCTACGGCCGCAATCAAATTATCCTTGTCCTAGTCTACAATTTACAACACGGAATAATTAACACTTCTCCTTCTCGCTGCCTTCTCTGTTATCAACAACCGCCCATCTGCTAACTATACTCGTACTCTCTCCTGTCTATCCAACTCTCTTCTTGAGGACGTTCCTTACTTCCAAAAGACTTTTCCTTTCATCTTAAAATGATTGCATGCAACTTATCAGTTTATTAACAAAGGGAGTAATTGGTGAGGAACAGCGTAGATTTAGGACGGGTAGAGGTTGTGTAGATCAGATTTTTGTGGTAAGACAGATATGTGAAAAAGCTATAGGAAAGGGGAAGGATGTTTTTTGGGCTTTTATGGATCTGGAAAGGCTTACGACAGGGTAGACAGAAAGGCACTGCGGGAGGTTTTGCGGATATACGGGATAGAAGGAAAGCTTGTAGGAGCTGTCAAGAGTTTTTATGAGAGTAGTAGAACATGTGTCAGAAATGGAGAGAGTGAGTGGTTCGAGGTAAAGGTGGGACTTCGTCAAGGATGCGTTATGTCGCCCTGGCTGTTCAACTTGTACATGGATGGGGTAGTGCGTGAGGTAAATGCAAGGGTGGTGGGTCAGGTATTGGAGATGGTTAAAGAAAATGGAGAAAAGTGGGAGGTGAGCCAGCTGTTGTTTGCGGACGACACTGCGCTTGTGGCACGATCGGAGGAGGGATTGAGGAAGTTGGTGACAAAGTTTGAGAGAGTGTGTGATAGAAGAAAGCTGAAGATAAATGTGGGTAAAAGTAAGGTGATGAGATGTTGAAGGGGTGAAAGTGGCAGTAGACTGGAAGTGACCATTAAGGGAAAACGACTGGAGGAAGTGGATAGTTTTAGATACTTGGGTAAAAAATGTGGCAGGAAAAGGTGGAGTGAAGGTGGAGGTAGAATGTAGATTGAGAGAAGCGAGTAAATGCCCTGGTGGATTAAAAAGTGTATTGAGGAATAGACATTTGGGAATGGATGCTAAGAGGAGACTGTATGAAGAAGTAATTGTGCCAACAGCACTGTATGGGGGCAGAAACATGGAACATAAGAGAGGAAGAGAGGAGTTTGAATGTGTTTGAGATGAGGTGTCTGGAAAGTATGATGGGGGTTACTAGGCTGGATAGAGTGAGAAATGAGGAGGTGAGGAAGAGAACAGGGGTGGAAAGGGAGTTGGGAGATGGGGTTGTTGAAAGAGTATTAGGATGGTTTGGACACATGAAAAGAAAGAGTGAAGAAAGACTAGTAACAGAGGTATGGAAGGCAGATGTGGAAGGAGTGAACATGAGGGGACGTCCTAGGATGAGGTGGATTGATGGGGTGAAGGGGGCTTTGGGGAAGAGGGGAATGTCTGTTGAGGAAGGACGGGAGAGGGCAGAAGACAGGGGTGAATGGAGGATGGTTGTATATGGATGATGGTGTGATGCATGAGGTAGAATGGGCGGGGGGATGGGGGGTCATGTAGTATGTGTGAGCAAAATTTGACGCAGCCTAAAGGAATTTCTCCCCGTCTTCTCCTTTTCTGCATGGGGGACGGAGAGGGGGGTCGCCGATTTAATGAAGCGGCCTTGCTGTAGATGTGCTGTGTCTTGCGACACTGCTTCTGACCCAGGGCAGTGGACAAGGTGCAGGGATGACCCGTCATCCAGGAGGTGCTAAGATAAGAGGGAGGGTGGAGGGGTGTGGAGTGTATTCAGGGATGGAATGGGTGGGAATGATTTTATGCCTTTTCTTTTTTGGCTTCCTCCCTTGTAAGGGGGAAAAAGCCTTGGTATATGTATGTATGTACTTCTTACGCTCGATCAAGTTTGTACATTTACATTAAATTCACTACTGAATGCTTGATGTCAATTAGAAATTTGCATAACTAAATATCAACTCACTCAACGGTATTAAGATATTTTGAAGTTATTTTCCCCTCATTATGGTAACAAAAAAGATATGTAGACAATATATGGAGGACTATTTGGCTTATGGCTTTGTAGAAAGCCCTCATGATAAAGAATTACCAATGTGTCTTATTTGCAATAACATATTTTCTAATGAATCAATGAAACCATCAAGGCTTAAAGAACATTTGATAAGAAAACAGTTAGCCAGTAAACCCATAGCTTATTTTGCCAATTTGGAGAAAAAATTAAACCAACAAAATACTCTGTTCATCTTATTTGAAAAAAAGTTCACAGACAAATGAAGGTGGTTTGACTGGATCGTATGAAATAGCGCAATTAGTTGCAAAAACTGGGAACGCACATACAGTTGCTGAAAATGTCATTAAGCCTGCATTTTAAATTCTAATGAAAACTGTGTTATTCGACACAATTGTTAATTTCTTAGAAAATTTAGGAGAAAACAATTTTGCAGAAGAAGTCAGAAGCCACAAGTGTGACATTTTCTTTCTAGCGTGGATTTTCCGTAAGCTCAATGAAGTGTCACTGCAGCTTCAAGGCAAATTATGCACGCTACCTGATTGTAAACGTATTCTGAAAGCCTCTGCTGAAAAGTTGCATTGGTTCCGAATGAATATACAGAAGAAGAATTTCAAAGACATGCCTGAGTTAACAGAAGTAAAGTCCCCTACACACTGTCAGTCGTGATTGCACAATATTCATGATTGCGCAAGCATATCCTGTGTGAGTGGGTGTGATTGAGTGTTTGCGCAGATGATTGAGGAATTTCCAACACGGTTTGATTTTGTAAGCTCAAGCATAGTAGTTGCACCATCATGAGTGATAGTTAGTGTCGATGATTGCGCCAACACCTCAGTCTTTCCTTTGTAGCCAAGAATGGCTATGCATGCAGCCGCTTTACTCATCTTCACTCCACAAACTCCAAGAGGTAAGTAATGATTGCTCAATCTTACTGACAGTGTGTGTCCCAAACACTGTTTGCACAATCTCGATGACTGTGCAGTCATGACTGATGGTGTATAGGGGGTCTTAAGGGAACAATTCACAGAACAAGCTATAAAAAAAAGTGCGAACAATATTTAGTAAAATTGAGAGAAAACGTGAACAGCCGATTGTCGGACGTGTTTTCGTTTCAAGTTCAATCGTGGATGATAGATCCTTTTGGTTGTGATGTGGAAAGTTCCCCATGAAAATCTGCAAGAAGAACTCATTGAACTGAAATGTAGTGATGATGCAAATACAAAAAAAAAAAAATTGTATAAATGAGTTTTGGCTATCAAATACAGCAAAACAGCTATATCCAAAAATGTTAAAATACTGTTATACTTTTCAACCTCTTATTTGGTTGAATGTGGATTCAGTGCCGTCAATAAAATTTTGACAGTAGCGAAGCACCAGGCCCAAGGATCTCATTAAAACACAACGTGAATAAAACATTTTAATTTAGTTGTTTATCATTGTTGCAATGATTTTTATTATTATTTTCCAATTAAGGTGGGCAATTTTTTTTTTTTTTTTTTTTTTTTTTTTTTTTTTTTTTATTCCTTAAAATGTATGCGTGCGCGCTCGCTCGCAGAACAAGGGATCACAAAATGAGATTCAAAAAATGTTTGTTAACACGCATCGTCTTTGCCCACACATTTTTTGCACTTTGGGTTCGAGAATGACTTTGACGAGAAAAATCAGACATCGTCGTGATCACCGGTTCCGGCCCTACTCGGTGGGGATGTGTTTCCACAGGACTTCTTCCACTGAGCAGGAGGAACGAGCGATCAAGAAAGCTGTTCGGGAGTTCTTTAAAAAGAAGCTCGAAGAATCCAGAGGCCACAAACAGAAGAGCAGCACCCAAAACTCGAAGAACGGAGTGAAAAACTCAAATAACTTTGAAGGGTTCTGTCGATGGCTTCGAGAGCACGACCCGCGGTTCCACAGCTGTCATGGTTGCATGCCAACAGCCGTTCTCTTGCGGAACTGGAAAGCCAATGAAGTCAGGGTTTCGAAGACCCATCAAGACTGGAAGGGTTTTACTGATGACCCGAAGAATGACACATGGTGTCTTGATCATCTTGAGGAGGGCCAGTGGGACCGTGACGAGCCTGCTCTGTGGTGATGGTTTTAAAATGGCTAATTGTCGATATACGAGTTGTCAAGAAATTAAGCTTGAATTATGTCAGAGAAGTCTATTTCAAGTCATGACTAGCCTAATGACCAAGACTTTAATCAGTTCCATACTAGTTTATGCTCCAAAGATTTTTTAGAATGAAACCTAAAGAGGAGACCAAATAATAATTTGCATTTCTCTTAAAAAAAGGAAGAAACATAGAATTCTGTTCAACCGTTGCCTTCATTTTCTTTGGTGGAGAATTTTTTCCAAAAAGGAGAAAGAATATATATATATTGACAAAAAAATCAAATAATAGAATCAGTTGAAAGAAGTGCACTAACTTTTACTATCAACATTTGATTCTTATTTCTATTCTGGCTCTGGAACGCGACTTCTTTTCTTCGAGAGGAAAACTTTTCATCCATCGACGGCTATTGCTCAGCTGAATGAAGCATCATCCTCAAAATATATCAAATCTTAGTCGTCACTGAGTCGAAATTCATGGGAGTGTTCTACTCCTCTGTACCCTATTGAACGCATTCTTCTTCGTAAAGACTCCTATTAGATCATAGATACTTGCTGGAGGCTCCTTCATATATTGAAGTTGAGTATGTTGTGTTCCAAAATCAAAATATCTTTACATTGCCTGTTGGCCACGTTTATTGGAACAAGCCTCCTCCTTTACCCGGGACCGAGACACAAATAATACTGGCTAAGACCTTTGCTATGGTTGACGAACATTTTCGTGGTTGATTTAGTACTCTAGGGTTTCGTCAGCATCAAAAGACCGCTTCTCTAAAGGCATTGACTCAGCATCAGTCATAACAGACTACATGAAGGTCATAATTGATGGGAAATTCAGGTGAATATGGCATAATTCAACAGTTATCTGTTACATGCTGTATATCAAAGACACAAGTTTCTTGGCTTTTAAACAACGTCTGGAAGGAAGGTCTACATGCACTCCAAAATAGTGTAGGGCGCGCGCGCGCACGTTTGTGTGTGTGTGTATTTACCTTCACCTTTTCACCTTGGTCATTGGATCACGTGTGAGACTCGTGATCGACAGCTATTTCCCTCCAGGAAGAGAGCTCAGAGCTCGTATGACCGATCTATGGATAATGCTATGACCTTACACACACACACACACACACACACACACACACACACACACACACACACACACACACACACACACACACACACACACTTCCCCGCCCACGAGAGTAGGAGTAACGACCCGAAGCGCAGCGATACCGAAATAATTTCGGCACTGGGCAGGATTCGAACCAGGTACTGCCGCGCCTCCATACTGGCAATCCAGAACTCTATCAACCGCGCCATCGAGTGAGAGAGAGAGAGAGAGAGTGTGTGTGTGTGTGTGTATTCACTTGGTCTTTTAGATCACGTGTTGGACTCGTGATCGACAGCTATTTCCCTCCTAGAAGAGAGCTCAGAGATCGTAGGTCCGATCTATGGGTAATGCTATGACCTTGCACACAAACACACCCCAAACTCCCCGCCCACGAGAGTCAGAGTAACGACCCGAGGCACAGCGATACCGAAATAATTTCGGCCCTGGGCAGGATTCGAACTGGCTACTGAGAGCACATCTGCTCCCCAGTTCAGCGCTCTACCAACTATGCCACCGAGTCGGTGTGTGCGTTTGTGTGTGTGTGTTACAACAATATAAATGATAAAAAGAGGGAGAGAAATTAAAAGACATAGAAAGTCAGGCAGAGAGAATTAGAACCGCAAGAAAGTTAGAATGGGAAGAGAGATGTACGTGAAGGAGGGGAGGGGGAGAAAGAATGAAAAAATGTCATAGAAAAAAGGAGAGATAACGTAGAAGTTGCCAAGTGAACGATATTGATTGAAAATAAAGTTGAGGGTGCGGATGATGGTAATGGTGAGGGTGATAATAAAAATGGGTGTGATGGTAATGTTGATAATGAAAGTTAGGGTGAAGGTCAGGATAATGGTGTAGGTGAGGCTGAGGATAAGTTATGGTACGCGAGTTTGAGGATAAGGGCGACGGTCCGGGTGAGAGTGAAAAAGAGGTTGAGGGTGAGGGTGAAGGCAAGGGCGAGGGTGAGAATGAGGGCGAGGATAAATGTTAAGGTGAGGATGAGTTTGAGGCTGGGGCTGAAAGTAAAGGTGAGAGTGAGGAGGAGGAGGAGGAAGAGTGTGAGGATAAGGATAAGGGTTCGATTGAGGGTTATAGTGAGAGTGAGAATGAGGATGAGGATGCAAGTTAGGATGAGGAAGAAGGTGAGAGTGGTATTGAGGGTGAGAGTGAAGATGAGGATGTGAGTTAGGCTGAGGATGATGGTGAGTGTGAAAGCGATAGTAATAGTGAAAACGAGGATGTTATGATGATGATGACGACGACGACGACAACGACGACGATGATGATGATGGTGACGATGACGATGATGATGACTTTTATTCCTGGTGACGCTCTTGATAAAGAATGTTTTATGTTGAATATGAAGAATTTAACCTGTCACTTCAAGGTCTCGAGTACACACCTTTGTCTCACTGTCATTTCCGTTCATAAATACCCTTTGTTCAACCTGGGACGAAGAGGTTTTCAGTTTTGGAGAGAGGAAATGCTGCCAGGCACAAAATTCGACACTTTGACACAGGAGCTGACAAGGTCGAAGGTCACATGTCATCCCAGGTCAGGTTCTCTGCTGGCGCTGAACAAAATTCTTTGAGACTAGTTTGTCGGCTCATGAGCTTGAAATATAATTTTTGTTGGTATTTTTGGGCCTCACACACACACACACACACACACACACACACACACACACACACACACACACACACACACACACACACACACACACACACACACACACACACACACACACACACACACACACACACACACACGCACATAAACACACACACGTGTATGAATATCATGGTGAAAAACAAACTGGTCTAGATCTAAAAAAATAAAGCCACAAGGAAATATGAGAATGAGAACAACGGTAAAAGAATGGGCAATTAATAAATTCAAGGTGGTTGCTGACAATGACATAGACAAAGGCAAACCCCAGGGCAAAGACTTGCGCTTATGTTAATTTCTAAAGCGCTTA
This sequence comes from Oratosquilla oratoria, assembly GCF_046742065.1. Taxonomy (NCBI): domain Eukaryota; kingdom Metazoa; phylum Arthropoda; class Malacostraca; order Stomatopoda; family Squillidae; genus Oratosquilla; species Oratosquilla oratoria. Next base: position 1,416,422 of record NW_027467722.1, read on the forward strand.
TGTTAATTTCTAAAGAACTCTAAGTGAAAATATATTGTTAAGAGCCAGAAAGACAAAAGAGGGACTTTCCATAGGTAGGAGGAGCTTACAGAGAGAGAGAAAAAAAGATAATCTAGATAAAAAAAAAGTAACGAGTACGGATGAACTACTCGTATAATGAAAAAGATTTTTAGATGAAGGCTATTAGGGCTAGAAGAATGAAGGATAGATAAAAAGAGTAAGAGAAGAAAAAGGGGGATGGAAAAGAAAAAGAGGCGAATCTGGAAAATTAAGGTGATTGGTAATCTAACCATGATACCCTATTATATAATTAGTATCTCAGTTAAGATCACAGTCTTAAACGCTTCATTCGAGTAACGTCCCTACAACTGAATAACATTAAAGTTACCTAGTTAAAAATGTCAGTGTCAAACACTCCGTTAGGTTGGCATTTTCTCTGATAAATTAAATCACTTGACCCATAGATGATGGACATTACTTTTTCTTATCTTATTTTCTGTCTGCCGTCAATTAGTTTTACTGAGTAAAGTGAGGCCTCTTTGCCTGGTGTTTGATAATTGTAGCCTTGATTAAACCACAGAAGGTGGGGATCTTTCTTAAATAATTATCATTTGACTACTGACGGACGATTCTCTTTTAATCTGAAGAAACTCTAAGCCTTATGAGTTTTAGAAGGATGAGGAATAACTATTCAATTAACAAAATGATAACTATGAAGCAACGAAGCTTTTGATTTTTTCTTCTTCTTTTTTACCCGCTTTAGCCCTCAAGCTCTCATTCCTTGGAAATCTTTGGCAGCGCTTGCTCTCATCAGACCCTTGGGGCTTGGCTTTGTCTTCACCTTATGCTCTCAGATCTTCCAGCTCTTTGTTCTCGCTCTCCTTGTCACTCTTACCTATTTAACCCTTTGTCAGGGGAAAGACCAAATATGGTCACTCTAAACAATTGTTTTGGTTAACACCAGATCAATTTATACCTTTCTGACAAAAGGTTATAGAACTAACTCGATGAAACTATCTGAACTTTTTTTTTTTTTTTTTTACCAAGGGGAACAACAAACATAAATTAAATTGTCTGGTGGAAGGGAAATGAATGGAAAAGTATTATCAGATATGGAAAGGTTATTTGAGAAATGTTATGACACCCTCCACTACTATGCATTCCTACAGCCTAACTCACATCCTCATCTTCACTCTCACCCTCAATACCACTCTCACCTTCTTCCTCATCCTAACTTGCATCCTCATCCTCATTCTCACAAAGGATTACAAAGGCGGAGCATGCCGACAGGAGACCTTTTGATCCATATCTAGGTCGGATGCGAAAAAAAATCATATTAATAATAAAACAATAAATAAAAACTATAATAATGTAAATAACAAATAAAATACATAAATAAATGCATAGATATAGTTAAATAATAAACAAACAGGTAAATAGTAAATATAAATAAATTGACATATAACTAATAATAAATGAAAATCAGACAGACAAATGATAACAAAACAAAAACAAATAATATAAGATAAATTATAATCATTACAGCATCTTACTTAGGTATTTATCTAAATGATTCTTAAAGCTTCGAACTGAACTACATTGCACTACCTGTGCACTCTCACTATAACCCTCAATGGAACCCTTATCCTTATCCTCACACCCTTCCTCCTCCTCACTCTCACCTTTACTTTCAGCCCCAGCCTCAAACTCATCCTCACCTTAACATTTATCCTCGCCCTCATTCTCACCCTCAGTCTCACCCTCGCCCTTGCCTTCACCCTCATCCTCATCCTCTTTTTCACTCTCACCCGGACCCTCACCCTTATCCTCAAACTCGCGTACCATAACTTATCCTCACCTTCACCTACACCATTATCCTTACCTTCACCCTAACTTTCATTATCAACATTACCATCACACCCATTTTTATTATCACCCTCACCATCACCATCATCCACACTCTCAACTTTATTTCCAATCAATATCGTTCACTTGCCAACTTCTACGTTATCTCTCCTTTTTTCTATGACATTTTTTCTTTCTTTCTCTCCCTCCCCTCCTTCATGTTCATCTCTCTTCCCATTCTAACTTTCTTGAGGTTCTATTTCTCTCTGCCTGACTTTCTATTCTATGTCTTTTAATTTCTCTCCTTTTAATCATTTATATTGTTGTGACACACACACACACACACACACACACACACACACACACACACTCGGTGGCGCGGTTGATAGAGTACTGGATGCCAGTATGGAGGCGCGGCAGTACCTGGTTCGAATCCTGCCCAGGGCCGAAATTATTTCGGTATCGCTGCGCTTCGGGTCGTTACTCCGACTCTCGTGGGCGGGGGAATTGTGTGTGTGTGTGTGTGTGTAAGGTCATAGCATTATCCATAGATCGGTCATACGAGCTCTGAGCTCTCTTCCGGGAGGGAAAAAAGCTGTCCATCACGAGTCCAACACGTGATCCAAAGACCAAGGTGAAAAGGTGAAGGTGAATACACACACACACACACACGTGCGCGCGCGCGCCCTACACTATTTTGGAGTGCATGTAGACCTTCCTTCCAGACGTTGTTTAAAAGCCAAGAAACTTGTGTCTTTGATATACAGCATGAAACAGATAACTGTTGAATTATGCCATATTCACCTGAATTTCCCATCAATTATGACCTTCATGTAGTCTGTTATGATTGATGCTGAGTCAATGCCTTTAGAGAAGCGGTCTTTTGATGCTGACGAAACCCTAGAGTACTAAATCAACCACGAAAATGTTCGTCAACCATAGGAAAGGTCTTAGCCAGTATTATTTGTGTCTCGGTCCCGGGTAAAGGAGTAGGCTTGTTCCAATAAACCTGGCCAACAGGCAATGTAAAGATATTTTGATTTTGGAACACAACATACTCAACTTCAATATATGAAGGAGCCTCCAGCAAGTATCTATGATCTAATAGGAGTCTTTACGAAGAAGAATGACTTCAATAGGGTAGAGAGGAGTAGAACACTTCCATGAATTTCGACTCAGTGACGACTAAGATTTGATATATTTTGAGTATAATGTTTCATTCAGCTGAGCAATAGCCCTCGATGGAAGAAAAGTTTTCCTCTCGAATAAAAGAAGCCGCGCTCCAGAGCCAGAATAGAAATAAGAATCAAATGTTGATAGTAAAAGTTAGTGTACTTCTTTCAACTGATTCTATTATTTGATTTTTTTTGTCAATATATATATATTCTTTCTCCTTTTTGGAAAAAATTCTCCAAAGAAAATGAAGGCAACGGTTGAACAGAATTAAATGATTCTTCCTTTTTTTTTTTTTAAGAGAAATGCAAATTATTATTTGGTCTCCTCTTTAGATTTCCTTCTAAAAAATCTTTGGAGCATAAACTAATATGGAACTGATTAAGGTCTTGGTCATTAGGCTAGTCATGACTTGAACTAGACTTCTCTGACTTAATTCAAGCTTAAGTTCTTGACAACTCGTAGATCGACAAATAGCCATATTAATTAAAACCATCACCACAAAGTAGGCTCGCCACAGTCCCACTGTCCCTCAAGATAATTAAGATTCCATGTGGCATTATTCGGGTCATCAGTGAAGCCCTTCCAGTCTTGATGGGTCTTCGAAACCCTGACTTCATTGGCTTTCCAGTTCCGCAAGAAAACGGGTGTTGGCATGCAACCATTACAGCTGTGGAACCGCCGGTCGTGCTGTCGAAGCCATCGCCGGAACCCTTCAAAGTGATTTGAGTTTTTGACCCCGTTCTTCGAAGTCTGGGTGCTGCTCGTCTGATCCTATCCTCTGCATTCTTCGAGCTTCTTCTTAAAGAACTCCCTAATCGATTTGTTGACCCTCTGTTCCTCCAGCTCAGTGGAAGGGATCCTGAGGAAACGCATTCCCACCGAGTAGGGCCGGAAGCGGTGATCACGACGATGTCTGATTTTTCTCGTCAAAGTCATTCTCGAACCCAAAGTGCAAAAAATGTGTGGGTAAAGACGATGCGTGTTAACAAGCGTTTTTTGAATCTCATTTTGTGATCCTTTGTTCTGCGAGCGGTCGCGCGCACGCATACATTTTAAGGAATATTTAGAAAAAAAAATGAAAAAAAAGATCGCCCACCTTAATTGGAAAATGATAAAAAAAATTATTGCAACAATGATAAACAACTAAATTAGAATGTTTTATTCAAGTTGTGTTTTAATGAGATCCTTGGGCCTGGTGATTCGCTGCTAGATCTTTTATATTAGGCTTAAAATTTGTCAGTTTCATTCTCATGTCTCCTCGAATGCATATATCCATTTTGTTTTTTTCTTTAGTCAAAATTTTATTGACGGCACTGAATCCACATTCAACCAAATAAGAGGTTGGAAAGTATAACAGTATTTTAACCATTTCAGCCCACATTTTTGAATATAGCTGTTTTGCTGTATTTGATAGCCAAAACTCATTTATATCATTTTTTTTAATTTGTATTTGCATTCATCACTACATTTCAGTTAAATGAGTTCTTGCAGATTTTCATCGGCACTTTCCACATCACAACCAAAAGGATCTATCATCCATGATTGAACTTGAAACGAAAACACGTCCGACAATCGACTGTTCAAGTTTCCTCTCAATTTTACTAAATATTGTTCGCACTTTTTTTTTCAGCTTGTTCTGTGAATTGTTCCCTTAAGACCACCTATACACTGTCAGTCATGACTGCACAGTCATCGAGATTGTGCAGTATTTGGGACACACACTGTCAGTAAGATTGAGCAATCATTACTTACCTCTTGGTGTTTGTGGAGTGAAGATGAGTAAAGCGGCTGCATGCATAGCCATTCTTGGCTACAAAGGAAAGACTGAGGTGTTGGCGCAATCATCGACACTAACTATCACTCATGATGGTGTAACTACTATGCTTCAGCTTACAAAATCAAACCGTGTTGGAAATTCCTCAATCATCTGCACAAACACTCAATCACACCCACTCACACAGGAATCATGAATATTGTGCAATCATGACTGACAGTGTGTAGGGGCCTTTACTTCTGTTAACTCAGGCATGTCTCTGAAATTCTTCTTCTGTATATTCATTCGGAACCAATGCAACTTTTCAGCAAAGGCTCTCAGAATACGTTTACAATCCAGTAGCGTGCATAATTTGCCTTGAAGCTGCAGTGACACTTCATTGAGCTTACGGAAAATCCACGCTAGAAAAAAAAATGTCACACTTGTGGCGTCTGACTTCTTCTGCAAAATTGTGTTCGCCTAAATTTTCTAAGAAATTAACAATTGTGTCGAATAACACAGTTTCCATTAGAATTTAAAATGCAGGCTTAATGACATTTTCAGCAACTGTATGTGCGTTCCCAGTTTTTGCAACTAACTGCGCTATTTCATACGATGCAGTCAAACCACCTTCATTTGTCTGTGAACTTTTTTTCAAATAAGATGAACAGAGTATTTTGTTGGGTTAAATTTTTCTCCAAATTTGCAAAATATGCTATGGGTTTACTGGCTTTCTCTAACTGTTTTCTTATCAAATGTTCTTTAAGCCTTGATGGTTTCATTGATTCATTAGAAAATATGTTATTGCAAATAAGACACATTGGTAATTCTTTATCATGAGGGCTTTCTACAAAGCCATAAGCCAAATAGTCCTCCATATATTGTCTACATATCTTTTTTGTTACCATAATGAGGGGAAAATAACTTCAAAATATCTTAATACCGTTGAGTGAGTTGATATTTAGTTATGCAAATTTCTAATTGACATCAAGCATTCAGTAGTGAATATAATGTAAATGTACAAACTTGGTCGAGCGTAAGAAGTACATACATACATATACCAAGGCTTTTTATCCCTTACAAGGGAGGTAGCCAAAAAGGAAAAGGCATAAAATCATTCCCACCCATTCCATCCCTGAATACACTCCACACCCCTCCACCCTCCCTCTTATTTTAGCACCTCCTGGATGATGGGTCATCCCTGCACCTTGTCCACTGCCCTGGGTCAGAAGCAGTGTCGCAAGACACAGCACATCCACAGCAAGGCCGCTTCATTAAATCGGCGACCCCCGTCTCCGTCCCCCCATGCAGAAAAGGAGAAGACGGGGAGAAATTCATTCAGGCTGCGTCAAATTTTGCTCACACATACTACCTGACCCCCCATCCCCCCGCCCATTCTACCTCATGCATCACAACATCATCCATATACAACCATTCTCCATTCACCCCTGTCTTCTGTCCTCTCGCCTCCTTCCTCAACAGACATTCCCCTCTTCCCCAAAGCCCCCTTCACCCCATTCATCCACCTCATCCTAGGACGTCCCCTCGTATTCACTCCCTCCACATCTGCCTTCCATACCTCTGTTACTAGTCTTTCTTCACTCATTCTTTTCATGTGTCCAAACCATCCTAATACTCTTTCATCAACCCTATCTCCCAACTCCCTTTCCACCCCCGTTCTCCTCTTCACCTCCTCATTTCTCACTCTATCTAGCCTAGTAACCCCCATCATACTTTTCAGACACCTCATCTCAAACACATTCAAACTACTCTCTTATGTTACATGTTTCTGCCCCATACAGTGCTGTTGGCACAATTACTTCTTCATACAGTCTCCTCTTAGCATCCATTCCCAAATGTCTATTCCTCATTACACTTTTTAATCCACCAGGGCATTTACTCGCTTCTCTCAATCTACATTCTACCTCCACCTTCACTCCACCTTTTCCTGCCACATTTTTTACCCAAGTATCTAAAACTATCCACTTCCTCCAGTCGCTCTCCCTTAATGCTCACTTCCAGTCTACTGCCACTTTCACCCCTTCAACATCTCATCACCTTACATATACCCACATTTATGTACAGCTTTCTTCTATCACACACTCTCTCAAACTTTGTCACCAACTTCCTCAATCCCTCCTCCGATCGTGCCACAAGCGCAGTGTCGTCAAACAACAGCTGGCTCACCTCCCACTTTTCTCCATTTTCTTTAACCATCTCCAATCCCTGACCCACCACCCTTGCATTTACCTCACGCACTACCCCATCCATGTACAAGTTGAACAGCCAGGGCGACATAACGCATCCCTGACGAAGTCCCACCTTTACCTCGAACCACTCATTCTCTCCATTTCTAATCCTGACACAAGTTCTACTACTCTCATAAAAACTCTTGACAGCTCCTACAAACTTTCCTTCTATCCCGTATATCCGCAAAACCTCCCACAGTGCCTTTCTGTCTACCCTGTCGTAAGCCTTTTCCAGATCCATAAAAGCCCAAAAAAACATCCTTCCCCTTTCCTATAGCTTTTTCACATATCTGTCTTACCACAAAAATCTGATCTACACAACCTCTACCCGTTCTAAATCCACGCTGTTCCTCACCAATTACTCCCTTTGTTAATAAACTGATAAGTTGCATGCACTCATTTTAAGATGAAAGGAAAGGTCTTTTGGAAGTAAGGAACGTCCTCAAGAAGAGAGATGGATAGACAGGAGAGAGTACGAGTATAGGAAGCAGATGGGCGGTTGTTGATAACAGAGAAGGCAGCGAGAAGGAGAAGTGGAAATTATCCGTGTTGTAAATTGTAGACTAGGACAAGGATAATTTGATTGCGGCCGTAGCAAGTCCTAGGAGAATGACTGTAACTAAAGAGAAGAATGATGAAGCCATTACAAGAGAGAAGGTATAAATAGCACTGAAAGAAAGAAAGAAAAACAAGAAGGCACCATGACTGAATGGATATCATTTCGAATAGTAATAGTAATGTTGTTTATGCAGAGATTGTTCAGCGTGTTCCCAAGGGAGTGAAGTATTCCAGTGAATTGTAGAGGGGCATTTGTAGTTCTACTGTATATCGACAGAATATAGATATATCCTAAATCGTATATTATGTTGGTTTGTTAGAATTTTAACTAGTCCTTTTAATCTTAATTTTGCTCCGCAATGACGGTGATCTGTGTTAGATACTCACAAACTCCCAGTGACTCTTTGGATAAGCTATTCATGTCATTTATTTTCCAATATGGGGCTCGAATTTGTATTCAACAAATTCCTTTGGAATTGCCCAACGACGCTCATGAAATCCGAAGCTGAACCATAGTCAATGTTCCGTCTCCTTGTCCTTCTTATCAATCTTCTCCTCTTTTTTCCAGACAGGCTTCTTTTTCTTTTCATCCCCTTTTTTCTTCTCTTACTCTTTTTATCTATCCTACGTTCTTCTAGCCTTGATAGCCTTCATCTAAAAATCTCTTTCATTATACGAGTAGTTCAACCGTACTCGTTACTTTTTTATTTATCTAGATTATCTCTTTTTTCACTCTCTCTGTAAGCTCCTCCTACCTATGGAAAATCCCTCTTTTGTCTTTCTGGCTCTTAACAATATATTTTCACTTAGACTTCTTTAAGAATTAACGTAAGCGCAAGTCTTTGCCCTGGGGTTTGCCTTTGTCTATGTCATTGTCAGCAACTACCGTCAATTTATTAATTGCCCATTCTTTTACCGTTGTTCTCACTCTCATATTTTGATGTGGCTTTACTTTTTTAGATCTAGACCAGTTTGTTTTTCACCATGATATTCATACACGTGTGTGTGTGTGTTTGTGTGCGTGCGTGCGTGCTTGTGTGTGTTTGTGTGCGTGTGTGTCTGTGTGGGTGTGTATGTGTGTGTGTGTGTGTGTATGTGTATGTGTGAGGCCCAAAATTACCAACAAAAATTATATTTCAAGCTCAAGATCCGACAAACTAGTCTCAAAATCTTTTGTTCAGCGCCAGCAGAGAACCTGACCTGGGATGACATGTGACCTTCGACCTTGTCAGCTCCTGTGTCAAAGTGTCAAATCTTGTGCCGGACAGCATTTCCTCTCTCCAAAACTGAAAACCTCTTTCTCCCAGGTTAAACATAGGGAAATGACAGTGAGACAAAGGTGTGTACTCGAGACCTTGAAGTGACAGGATAAATTTGTGTCAAATTCTTCATATACAACATAAAACATTTTTTTATCAAGAGCGTCACCAGGAATAAAAGTCATCATCATCGTTATCGTCACCATCACCACCATCATCATCATCGTCGTCGTCGTCATCGTCACCATCATCATCATAACATCCTCGTTTTCACTATTACTATCGCTTTCATCTTCACCATCGTCCTCAGTCTAACTCACACCCTCATCTTTACTCTCACCCTAAATACCACTCTCACCTTCTTCCTCGTCCTAACTTGCTTCCTCATCCTCATTCTCACTCCCACTATAACCCTCAATCGAACCCTTAACCTTATCCTCACACCCTTCATCCTCCTCACTCTCACCTTTACTTTCAGCAGCAGCCTCAAACTCATCCTCACCTTAACATTTATCCACGCCCTCATTCTCGCCCTTGCCTTCACCCTCAACCTCTTTTTCACTCTCACCCGGAACCTCACCCTTATCCTCAAACTCGCGTACACCATAACTTATCCTCACCCTCACCTACACCATTATCTTTACCTTCACCCTAACTTTCATTATCAAATTTACCATCACCCCCATTTTTATTATCACCCTCACCATCATCCGCACCCTCAACTTTATTTTCAATGAATATCGTTCACTTGCCAACTTCTACGTTATCTCTCCTTTTTTCTATGACATTTTTTCTTTCTTTCTCATCTTTCCCTCCTTCACGTACATCTCTCTTCCCATTCTAACTTTCTTGCGGTTCTATTTCTCTCTGCCTGACTTTCTACAGTATGTCTTTTAATTTCTCTCCTTTTTATCATTTATATTGTTGTGACACACACACACACACACACACACACACACACACACACACACACACACACACACACACACACACACACACACACACACACACACACACACACACAAACACACTCTCACTCGGTGGCGCGGTTGATAGAGTAATGGACTGCCAGTATGGAGGCGCGGCAGTACCTGGTTCGAATCCTGCCCAGGGCCGAAATTATTTCGGTATCGCTGCGCTTCGGGTCGTTACTCCTACTCTCGTGGGCGGATAATTGTGTGTGTGTGTGTGTGTGTGTGTGTGTGTGTGTGTGTAACGTCATAGCATTACCCATAGATCGGTCATACGAGCTCTGAGCTTTCTTCCAGGAGGGAAAAAGCTGTCGATCACGAGTCTCACACGTTATCCAAGGATCAAGGTGAAAAGGTGAAGGTGAATACACACACACACACACGTTCGCGTGCGCGCGCGCTCTACACTATTTTGGAGTGCATGTAGACCTTCCTTCCAGACGTTGTTTAGAAGCCAAGAAACTTGTGTCTTTGATATACAGTACAGCATGTGACAGATGACTGTTGAATTATGCCATATTCACCTGAATTTCCCATCAATTATGACCTTCATGTAGTCTTTTATGACTGATGCTGAGTAAATGCCTTTAGAGAAGCGGTCTTTTGATGCTGACGAAACCCTAGAGTACTAAATCAACCACGGAAATGTTCGTCAACCATAGGAAGGGTCTTAGCCAGTAGTATTTGTGTCTCGGTCCCGGATAAAGGAGGAGGCTTGTGTCAATAAACGTGGCCTTCAGGCAATGTCAAAATATTTTGATTTTGGAACACAACATACTCAACTCCACCTATGATCTAATAGGAGTCTTTACGAAGAAGAATGTCTCCAATAGGGTACAGAGGCGTAGAACACTTCCATGAATTTCGACTCAGTGACGACTAAGATTTGATATATTTTGAAGATGATGTTTCATTCAGCTGAGCAATAGCCCTCGATGGATGAAAAGTTTTCCTCTCGAATAAAAGAAGCCGCGTTCCAGAGCCAGAATAGAAATAAGAATCAAATGTTGATAGTAAAAGTTAGTGTACTTCTTGCAACTGATTCTGTTATTTGATTTTTTTGCCATACATATATATAGATATATATATATATATATGTATATATATATATATAGATATTTTCTCCTTTTTGGAAAAAAAAATCTCCACCAAATAAAATTAAGGCAACGGTTTAAAATAATCCTATTATTCCTCCTTTTTTTTTTTTTTTTTTTTTTTTTTTCTTTTTAAGAGAAATGCAAATTATTATTTGGTCTCCTCTTTAGATTTCCTTCTAAAAATCTTTGGAGCATAAACTAGTATGGAACTGTTTAAGGTCTTGGTCATTAGGCTAGTCATGACCTGAACTAGACTTCTCTGACATAATTCAAGCTTGAGTTCTTTACAACTCGTAGATCGACAAATAGCCAAAATAAAACCATCACCACAAAGTAGGCTCGTCACGGTCCCACTGGCCCTCTTCAAGATGATTAACCTTCCAGTCTTGATGGGTCTTCGAAACCCTGACTTCATTGGCTTTCCAGTTCCTCAAGAAAACGGCTGTTGGCATGCAACCATTACAGTTGTGGAACCGCGGGTCATACTGTCGAAGCCATCGACAGAACCCTTCAAAGTTATTTGAGTTTTTCACCCCGTTCTTCGAGTTTTGGGTGCTGCTCTTCTGTTTGTGGCCTCTGGATTCTTGGAGCTTCTTCTTAAAGAACTCCCTAACCGCTTTCTTAATCTTCCGTTCCTCGAGCTTAGTGGAAGAGATCCTGAGGAAACGCATCCCCACCGAGTAGGGCCGAAAGCGGTCACTGATCACGACGATTTCGGATTTTTCTCGTCAAAGTCATCCTCGAACCCAAAGAGCAAAAAATGTGTGGGTAAAGACGATGCGTGTTAACAAACGTTTTTTGAATCTCATTTTGTGATCCCTTGTTCTGCGAGCGCGCGAGCGCACGTGTACATTTTAAGGAATATTCAGAAAAAATAAATGAAAAAAAAAGTATCGCCCCACTTAATTGGAAAATAATAATAAAATTATTGCAACAATGATAAACAACTAAATTAAAATGTTTTATTCACGTTGTGTTTTAATGAGATCCTTGGGCCTGGTGCTTCGCTGCTAGATCTTTTATATTAGGCTTAAAATTTGTCAGTTTCAGTCTGATGTCTCCTCAAATGCATATATCCCTTTTATTTCTTTCTTTAGTCAAAATTCTATTGACGGCACTGAATCCACATTCAACCAAATAAGAGGTTGGAAAGTATAACAGTATTTTAACCATTTCAGCCCACATTTTTGGATATAGCTGTTTTGCTGTATTTGATAGCCATAACTCATTTATACCATTTTTTTTAATTTGTATTTGCATTCATCACTACATTTCAGTTCAATGAGTTCTTCTTGCAGATTTTCATCGGCACTTTCCACATCACAACCAAAAGGATCTATCATCCACGATTGAACTTGAAACGAAAACACGTCCGACAATCGGCTGTTCAAGTTTTCTCTCAATTTTACTAAATATTCTTCGTACATTTTTTTCAGCTTGTTCTGTGAGTTGTTCCCTTAAGGCCCCTATACACTGTCAGTCATGACTGCACAGTCATCGAGATTGTGCAAACAGTGTTTGGGACACACACTGCCAGTAAGATTGAGCAATCATTACTTACCTTAGTACATGACGCAACATGTGCTGAGTACGCTTATGCTCCTTTGCCTAGTTTGCTTTTGCAGTTGCTTTATTACTACCACTTGTAGCACATCGTTCAGTTTCGTGTGTTAGCTATCAAATGTTGTCAGTGGTAATTTAGTGCATTTTATAATGATTGCATGCAACTTATCAGTTTATTAACAGAGGGAGTAATTGGTGAGGAACAGCGTGGATTTAGGACGGGTAGAGATTGTGTAGATCAGATTTTTGTGGTAAGACAGATATGTGAGAAAGGGGAAGGATGTTTTTGGGTTTTTATGGATCTGGAAAAGGCTTACGACAGGGTAGACAGAAAGGCACTGTGGGAGGTTTTGCGGATATACGGAATAGAAGGAAAGCTTGTAGGAGCTGTCAAGAGTTTTTATGAGAGTAGTAGAACTTGTGTTAGGATTAGAAGTGGAGAGAGTGAGTGGTTCGAGGTAAAGGTGGGACTTCGTCAGGGATGCGTTATGTCGCCCTGGCTGTTCAACTTGTACATGGATGGGGTAGTGCGTGAGGTAAATGCAAGGGTGGTGGGTCAGGGATTGGAGATGGTTAAAGAAAATGGAGAAAAGTGGGAGGTGAGCCAGCTGTTGTTTGACGACACTGCGCTTGTGGCACGATCGGAGGAGGGATTGAGGAAGTTGGTGACAGAGTTTGGGAGAGTGTGTGATAAAAGAAAGCTGAAGATAGATGTGGGTAAAACTAAGGTGATGAGATGTTGAAGGGGTGAAAGTGGCAGCAGACTGGAAGTGAGCATTAAGGGAGAGCGACTGGAGGAAGTGGATAGTTTTAGATACTTGGGTGCAAATGTGGCAGGAAATGGTGGAGTGGAGGTGGAGGTAGAATGTAGAATTGAGAGAAGCGAGTAAATGCCTTGGTGGATTAAAAAGTGTAATGAGGAATAGACATTTGGGAATGGATGTTAAGGTGGAGACTGTATGAAGGAGTGATGGTGCCAACAGCACTGTATTGGGCAGAAACATGGAACATAAGAGAGGAAGAGAGGAGTTTGAATGTGTTTGAGATGAGGTGTCTGAGAAGTATGATGGGGGTTACTAGGCTAGATAGAGTGAGAAGTAAGGAGGTGAGGAGGAGACAGGGGTGGAAAGGGAGTTGGGAGATAGGGTTGATGAAAGAGTATTAGGATGGTTTGGACAGATGGAAAGAATGAGTGAAGAAAGACTAGTAAAAGAGGTATGGAAAGCAGATGTGGAGGGAGTGAACATAAGGGGACGTCCTAGGATGAGGTGGATGAATGGGGTGAAGGGGGCTTTGGGGAAGAGGGGAATGTCTGTTGAGGAAGGAGGCGAGAGGACAGAAGACAGGGGTGAATGGAGAATGATTGTATATGGATGATGTTGTGATGCATGAGGTAGAATGGGCGGGGGGATAGGGAGTCAGGTAGTATGTGTGAGCAAAATTTGACGCAGCCTGAAGGAATTTCTCCCCGTCTTCTCCTTTTCTGCATGAGGGGACGGAGAGGGGGGGGTCGCCGATTTAATGAAGCGGCCTTGTTGTGGATGTGTTATGTCTTGCAACACTGCTTCTGACCCAGGGCAGTGGACAAGGTGCAGGGATGACCCGTCATCCAGGTGTTAAGATAAGAGGGATGGTGGAGGGGTGTGGAGTGTATTCAGGGATGAAATGGGTGGGATTGATTTTATGCCTTTTCCTTTTTGGCTACCTCCCTTGTAAGGGGGAAAAAGCCTTGGCATATGTATGTATGTACATAACTAAATATCAACTCATTCAACGGTACTAAGATATTTTGAAGTTATTTTCCCCTCATTATGGCAACAAAAAAGAAATGTAGACAATATATGGAGGACTATTTGGCTCATGACTTTGTAGAAAGCCCTCATGATAAAGAATTACCAATGTCTTATTTGCAACAACACATTTTCTAATGAATCAATGAAACCATCAAGACTTAAAGAACATATGATAAGAAAACATTCAGAGAAAGCCAGTAAGCCCATAGCTTATTTTGAAAATTTGAAGAAAAACTTCAACCAACAAAATACTCGGTCATCTCATTTGAAAAAAAGTTCACAGACAAATGAAGGTGGTTTGACTGCATCGTATGAAATAGCGCAATTAGTTGCAAAAACTGGGAACGCACATACAGTTGCTGAAAATGTCATTAAGCCTGCATTTGAAATTCTAATGGAAACTGTGTTACAGCTAGATTCAGCGAACACATTAAAAACAATTCCGTTGAGTTAATGACTCAATCCGCCGACGAATCGATGAAATGTCATTGAATGTACAAAGTCAACTAGTTGAAATGTTAAAAACTAGCAAATTCTCGATTCAGCTTGATGAGTCAACGGTACGTGACAAGAGAGCTATTCTTATGGCGTATGTTCGTTTTATAGATACATACATACATACATATACCAAGGCTTTTTCCCCCTTCCAAGGGAGGTAGCCACAAAGGGAAAGGCATAAAAACACTCCCACCCATTTCATCCCTAAATACACTCCACACCCCTCCCACCCTTCCTCTCATCTGAGCACCATCTGGATGACGGGTCATCCCTGAACCCTGCCCACCGCCCTGGGTCAGAAGCAGTGTCGCAAGACACAGTACATCCACAGCAAGGCCGCTTCATTTAATCGGCGACCCCCCCTCTCCGTCCCCCTTTGCATATAAAGGGAGGACGGGGAGAAATCCCTTCGGGCTGCGTCAAAATTTACTCACACATACTACCCCCCCACCCCCCCGCCCATTCCTCCTCATGCAGTCACAACATCATCCATATACAACCATTCTCCACTCACCTCTGTCTTCCGTCCTCTCCCTTCCTTCCTCAACAGACATTCCCCTCCTCCCCAAAGCCCCCTTCACCCCATCCATCCACCTCATCCTAGGACGTCCCCTCATGTTCACTCCCTCCACATCTGCCTTCCATACCTCTTTTACTAGTCTTTCTTCACTCATTCTTTCCATGTGTCCAAACCATCCTAATATTCTTTCATCAACCCTCTCTCCCAAATCCTTTTTCACCCCTGTTCTCCTCCTCACCTCCTCATTTCTCACTCTATCTAGCCTAGTAACCCCCACCATACTTCTCAGACACCTCATCTCAAACACATTCAAACTCCTTCTCTCTTCTTCTCTTATGTTCCACGTTTCTGCCCCATACAGTGCTGTTGGCACAATCACTCCTTCATACAGTCTCCTCTTCGCATCCATTCCTAAATGTCTATTTCTCATTACACTCTTTAAACCACCAAGGCATTTACTCGCTTCTCTCAATCTACATTCTACCTCCACCTTCACTCCACCTTTTCCTGCCACACTTGCACCCAAGTATCTAAAACTATCCACCTCCTCCAGTCGCTCTCCCTTAATGTTCACTTCCAGTCCACTGCCACCTCCACCCCCTGTACATCTCATCACCTTACTTTCACCCACATTTATCTTTTTATAGATGATAACTGCAAACTTTGTGAAGAGATGTTGTTTGAAAAACTGTTAGAAAACTGACACAACTGGATTTTCCATTTTTGAAGTTACAAAATCTTGGTTTGACGATAATAAAATCCCATTAGGAAACTTGGTATCCTGCGCAACGGATGGTGCTCCATCTATGGTTGGTAAGCAGAAAGGTTTTATTGCTCGCATGAAGGAATTATGTCCTTCAATCCTTGCAGTTCATTGTGTGGTACATCGTCATCATTTAGTTGCCAAAACACTTAGTCCTGATCTTCATGAATCATTAAGAGTAGTTATTAGAACTGTCAATAAAATAAAGTCACACAACACATACGATCGACTTATCGAAAGTTTTGCACTGATACTGAACGAGAGCACTTAACCCTCATTCTCCATACAGAAGTTCGTTGGCTTTCAAAAGGAAACTGCCTAGCACGATTTGTACAGTTATTCGACACAATTGTTAATTTCTTAGAAAATTTAGGAGAAAACAATTTTGTAGAAGAAGTCAGAAGCCACAATGTGACATTTCTTTCTAGCGTGGATTTTTCGTAAGCTCAATGAAGTGTCACTGCAGCTTCAAGGCAAATTATGCACGCTACTGGATTGTAAACGTATTTTCAAAGCCTCTGCTGAAAAGTTGCATTGGTTCCGAATGAATATGCAGTAGAACAATTTCAAAGACATGCCTGAGTTAACAGAAGTAAAGGAACAACTCACAGAACAAGCTAAAAAAAGTACGAAGAATATTTAGTAAAATTGAGAGAAAACTTGAACAGCCGATTCTCGGACGTGTTTTCGTTTCAAGTTCAGTCGTGGATGATAGATCCTTTTGGTTGTGATGTGGAAAGTGCCGATGAAAATCTGCAAGAAGAACTCATTGAACTGAAATGTAGTTATGAATGCAAATACAAATTTGAAAAAAATGGAATAAATGAGTTATCGCTATCAAATACAGCAAAACAGCTATATCCAAAAATGTGGGCTGAAATGGTTAAAATACTGTTATACTTTCCAACCTCTTATTTGGTTGAATGTGGATTCAGTGCCGTCAATAAAATTTTGACTAAAGAAAGAAACAAAATGGATATATGCATTCGAGGAGACATGAGACTGAAACTGATAAATTTTAAGCCTAATATAAAAGATCTAGCAGCGAAGCACCTGGCCCAGGGATCTCATTAAAACACGTGAATAAAACATTTTGATTTAGTTGTTTATCATTGTTGCAATAATTTTATTATTATTTTCCAATTAAGTGGGGCGATCCTTTTTTCATTTATTTTTTTCTGAATATTCCTTAAATTGTATCCGTGCGCTCGCGCGCTCGCAGAACAAGGGATCACAAAATGAGATTCAAAAAACGTTTGTTAACACGCATCGTCTTTACCCACACATTTTTTGCCCTTTGGGTTTGAGGATGACTTTGACGAGAAACATTCGAAATCGTCATGATCATCGCTTCCGACCCTACTCGGTGGGGACGCGTTTCCACAGGATCTCTTCCACTAAGCTCGAGGAACGGAAGATTAAGAAAGCGGTTAGGGAGTTCTTTAAGAAGAAGCTCGAAGAATCCAGAGGCCACGAACAGAAGAGCAGCACCCAAAACTCGAAGAACGGGGTGAAAAACTCAAATAACTTTGAAGGGTTCTGTCGATGGCTTCGAGAGCACGACCCGCGGTTCCACAGCTGTAATGGTTGCATGCCAACAGCCGTTTTCTTGAGGAACTGGAAAGCCAATGAAGTCAGGGTC
>NW_027467722.1:1439108-1471608 GCF_046742065.1 Oratosquilla oratoria
TATACAAGCACATGCGTGCACACACACACAAAGACACACATACACACAAACACACGCACACACATACATACATACACACACATACACACACACACACACACACACACACACACACACACACACACACACACACACACACACACGGAGACATGGAAACAAAGAGATAGGCAGAAAGACAGACAAACTGAGTGATAGACTGATACAGTCAGAGAGACAGACAGAAAGACAGACAAACAGGCTGGTAGACAGGAAAATAGACACCAGACATACAAACACACGCACACACTCACGCACACACATATACACACACACACACATACACACACACACACACACAGACACACACGGAGACATGGAAACAGACACATAAGCACACAGACAGACAAACTGAGTGACAGACTGATACATTCAGAGGGACAGACAGAAAGACAGACAAACAGGCTGGTAGACAGGTAAATAGACAGCCAGACATACAAACACACGCACACACACACACACACACATACACACAAACACGGAGACAGGAAAACAATTAGGTACGCAGGCAGACATACAGATAGACAGTGAGAGAGACAGACACAGGAACAGACTGATAGTCAGATAGACAGGGACAACTGATGGTCACATAGATACAAAGTTACACAGACCGAGAAACAGACATAAGGACAGATAGACCTTCTAATAGAACGAATGGTAGACCGATTGATAGAGTGACAAGCTTTGGTGTCAAACCATTGTATTTGGTCAATTTTGTATTAATATATAATTAAAGGATAGATGGCTGACTGACCTGACACTCTTCATTAATAAGGTACAGAACCGATCTTCCTCTGACACACATAATTATGGATTGCCTGACTCACACTGACAGAAGCACCAAATTGACAACAAGGACACAATCCTTGGCAAACTACACTCTGTAACAATAGTAACAACACATAGAAAGATCTATAGACTCACAATCACAAACTCGCGCTCACAAACTCTTATTCACAGTCTCACACTCAAAGACCCAAAATCTCAGATGCACAGACTCTGCGACTTACTGGCTGGTTCCCTCTCGCACGGCTCTCTCACAGTGGGATTCTTTTTCAAAATGACCGACAAAATAATGAAAGGATATTTCACCAAACTCTTCGAATCTTCCTCACTCGGCACTGTGGCAAGGTCTTTCTTCGGTTCCATCAACCCTTCATTGGATGGATCTTTTGACGCAGATGTTCAATTTGGACCATTTGCTGGATCATTCGAAACAACTCTTGAAGGATCAATGTCCCATTCGTCTGAAAAAGCATTCAGCGAATCAATGACAGGGACACTTGATTACTCCATCAACGGAGAGGTAAATGGCTTCGTTTCATGGTTCCCAGGACACTTTCTTCATACGAGCTTTGATGGCCTCGTGGATGCCTCACTGATAGCATCTTTGAAAACTATTGTTTTTAGATCCTGGGATTGTGATCTAAGTGGATCTCTAAATGAAATGCTGTCTGGTTCGATGACTGGGTCCGCAGAAGGCAAAGTAGCCAGTCATTTCGAAGGTTCCCTCGATGGATCTCTCACAGGGACCTTCAGCGGCCCAGTGACCAGCTCCGTGCATGGTTCATTCTCAGGCTCAGTGGAAGGATCAATTTCAGATCCAACTCTTGATTTTCTCAAAGGTTCACTAACTTGTGGTTTGATGTTCCCCGTTAACCCTGGTTATAAATCCTCCATTAATGGCTCACTGTCAGCATCGCCTACAGGATCAGTGAATGCCTCCTTCGGAGCATCCCTCTACTGATGGTCCCGTTTTCTGACCAGCTGATTGGGCCTTATCCTGCACTCCAAAGTAATAATGTTGAAATGGAGAAAAAACAAACAAAAAGATGCAAGAAAAACAGTGGAAATGTAAAAACAAAGAAATATATATGTAAAATGAACATATAACAGAACAACAGATACATATATGCACACAGAAAGTGTATACAAAATATATAGTAATGTAAAGACAAAGAACAACAAATAAATAGAATATGAGTACGATGAGGCTAAACAAGAAGACAAGGAATAGAAAAATAGATATATTTATATGAATAAATATAATAGACACGAAAAGACCAATGAAAAAGTGACAATGAACAGAAAAATATACTGAAAAATAATAAAAAAGAAAAATGGAAAAAATCTTCCCTCAGCTGAATAATTTTTTTATTATTGGCCATAATTAAGGCTTTGGCGGACATTACATTATTATTCTATTTTATTTATCAAGCTATTCATTTACTAGTAGGACCCGTGGAAATTCCAAGGGATTTACGAAGGAGTCTTCAGAATCTCCCGAAGGAGTCTTCAGTCTCCAAAAGAGGTCGTCAAAGTTTCCCAACGTTGTCGTCAAATTCTCCCGTCGTCTCTCTATCTCTCTCTCTTTCTCTTTCTCGTTAGGTCAATCATATAGGCAATAAAAAAAAATGAATCGTTTATGTCATGTCACATAGGACCCGCGGAAATTCCACGGTTATTCAACTTTGAAGTATTACGAAGGAGTCTTCAAAATCTCCCGAAGGAATCTTCAGTCTCCAAAAGGAGTCGTCAAAGTCTCCCGTCGTCTCTCTCTCTTTCTCATTAGGTCAATCATAAAGGCAATAAAAAAAATTGAATCCTTTATGTCATGTCACAATAAACATTTATAGACGTTTGATTATCTTCATGTAACCTATGATTTAACTTGTATAGACGTTTGAATACTGTTTATTTATTTATTCATTTATCTATTTATTCATTCACCTACTTATTTTTGTGAGGTTCTGTCAGGAGCTCAGAAAGCAACGCGACACGACGTCACACGTTAAGGTTTGAATAAATGCCTTTTATTAATATTTCATCTATCGAAAGAATGTGATAAATCAGTTTTGTGGCTCGCCGTTGTATTTCTTCCAATCTGACAATGTGATATAGACGAGATTAACCTGTTCGACGAATTTCATATTACGATTATTTTTGTCTTTAATTAAAGACTTAATTTAAAAGAAAACTTTCCCTTAGACAATTAAATGTATTTCAATTACATCTTCATTCTGTTATTTTCTAGCTCCCATCAAACGATTCTATTCAACGTAGAAATGTCCTTCCTGAAGTAAAGTGATCAATTTGAATTCCGAGTAAGATTACAAAAAAAAAAAAAGTACAAATCTAACCTCTTAACACTCAGTACCAACTTCTAGTGCTTTAGCCACTGCCGATCTCCAGAGGTTGAGCTCCACTGGCCGAGCTCCACAGGCCGAGCTCCACAGGCTGAGCTCGAGAGGCCGTGCTCGAGAGGCCGAGCTCCAGAGGCCGAGCTCCAGAGGCCGAGCTCCACAGGCCGAGTCCCGAGGCCGAGCTCCAGAGGCCGAGCTCCCGAGGCCGAACTCCAGAGGCCGAGCTCCCGAGACTGAGCTCCCGAGGCCGAGCTTCCGAGGCCGAGCTCCTGAGGCCGAGTTCCCGAGGTCGAGCTCCAGAGGCCGAGCTCCCGAGGCCGAGCTCCAGAAATCGAGCTCCAGAGGCCGAGCTCCAGAAGCCAGGCTCCCGAGGCCGAGCTCCCGAAGCCGAGCTTCAAAGGCCGAGCTCCACAGGCCGAGCTCCACAGGCCGAGCTCGCGAGGACGAGCTATAGAGGCCGAGCTCCACAGGCCGAGCTCAGGAGGCCGACCTTCAAAGGCCGAGCTCCACAGGTCGAGCTCCCGAGGACGAGCTACAGAGGCCGAGCTCCACAGGCCGAGCTCCACAGGCCGATATCCCGAGGCCGAGCTCCACAGCCCGACCTCCACAGGCCGAACACTATAGGCCGACCTCCAGAGGCCGAGCTCCAGAGGCCGAGCTCCACAATGCCGAACTCCACAGGCCTAGCTCCACAGGCCGAGTTCCCGAGACCGAGTTCCCCAGGCCGAAGTCCAGAGGCCGAGCTCCCGAGGCCAAACTCCCGAGGTCGAGCTCCCGAGGCCGAGCTCCAGAGGCAGAACTTCCGAGGCCGAGCTCCTGAGGCCGAGCTACCAAGGCCGAGCTCCCGACGTCGATCTCCCGAGGCCGAGCTAGAGAGGCCGAGCTCCAGAGGCTGAGCTGCACAGGCCGAGCCCCCGAGGATGAGCTCCAGAGGCCGAGCTCCCTAGGCCGAGCTCCACAGGCCGAGCTCCACAGGCCGAGCTCCACAGGACTAGCTACAGTCGCCGAGCTCCACAGGCCGAGCTCCCAAGGCCGAGCTCCCGAGGCCGACCTTCAAAGGCCGAGCTCCACAGGCCGAGCTCCACAGGCCGAGCTCCACAGGCCGAGCTCCACAGGCCGAGCTCCCGAAGACGAGCTACAGAGGCCGAGCTCCACAGGCCGAGCTCCACAGGCCGAGCTACAGAGGTCGAGCTCCCGAGGCCGAGCTCCCGAGGCCGAGCTCTAGAGGCCGAGATCCCGAGGCCGAGCTCCACAGCCCGAGCTGTACAAGCCGAAAACCATAGACCGAACTCCCGAGGCCGAGCTTCAAAGGATGAGCTACACAGGACAAGCTCCACAGTCCGACTACCAGAGGCCGAGCTCCACAGGCCGAGCTTCACATGCCGAACTCCACAAGCCTAGCTCCACAGGCCGAGTTCCCGAGGCCGAGTTCCCGAGGCCGAAGTCCATAGGCCGAGCTCCCCAGGCCAAGCTCCCGAGGTCGAGCCTCAAAGGCCCAACTCCACAGGCCGAGCTCCAAAGGCTGAGCTCCACAGGCCGAACTCCACAGGCCGAGCTCCCGAGGCCGAGCTCCACAGGCTGAGCTCAAAAGGGCGAGCCCCCGACGCCGAGCTCCTGAGGCCGAGCTCCCGAAACCGAGCTCCCGAGGTCGAACTCACCAGTCCGAGCTCCCGAGGCCGAGCTCCACAGTCCGAGCTACACAGGCCGAGCTCCAGAGACCGAGCTCCAGAGACCGAGCTCCACAGGCCGATCTCCAAAAGCCCAGCTCCACAGGCCAAGCTCCACAATCCGAGCTCCATTTGCCAAGCTCTATTGGCCGAGCCACCGAGACCGAGCTCACGAAGCCGAGCTCCCGAGGCCGGGGCTCCACAGGCCGAGCTCCAGAGGCCGAGCTCCAGAGGCCGAGCTCCCGAGGCTGAGCTCCAAAGGCCGAGCTCCAGACGACGAGCTTCACAGGCCGTATTCCCGAGGCCGAGCTCCAGATGTCAAGCTACAGAGGCCAAGCTCGAGAGGCCGAGCTCCAGAGGCCGAGTTCCACAGGCCAAGCTCTACAGGCCGAGCTCACGAGGCCAAGCTCCCGAGGGCGAGTTCCACAGGCCGGGCTTCAAATCCCGAGCTCCAGAGGCCGATTTCCCCAGGCCGAGCTCCCGAGGCCGATGCTACAGAGGCCGAGCTCCCGAGGACGAGTTCCACAGGCCAAGCTCCACACGTCGAGCTCCATAGGCCGAGCTCAACAGACCGAGCTCCAAAGGCCGAGCTCCCGAACACGAGTTCCAGAGTATGAGCTCACGAAGTCGAGCTCCCATGGGCGAGCTCCAAAGGCCGAGTTCCACAGGCCGAGCTCCATAGGCCGAGCTCCATAGGCCGAGCTCCAGAGGCCGAGCTCCAAAGGCCGAGCTCTCGAACACGAGTTCCAGAGTATGAGCTCACGAAGTCGAGCTCCCATGGGCGAGCTCCAAAGGCCGAGTTCCACAGGCCGAGCTCCACAGGCCGAGCTCCCGAAGACGACCTACAGAGGCCGAGCTCCACAGGCCGAGCTACAGAGGTCGAGCTCCCGAGGCCGAGCTCCCGAGGCCGAGCTCTAGAGGCCGAGATCCCGAGGCCGAGCTACAAAGGCCGAGCTCCACAGCCCGAGCTGTACAAGCCGAAAACCATAGACCGAACTCCCGAGGCCGAGCTTCAAAGGATGAGCTACACAGGACAAGCTCCACAGTCCGACTACCAGAGGCCGAGCTCCACAGGCCGAGCTTCACATGCCGAACTCCACAAGCCTAGCTCCACAGGCCGAGTTCCCGAGGCCGAGTTCCCGAGGCCGAAGTCCATAGGCCGAGCTCCCCAGGCCAAGCTCCCGAGGTCGAGCCTCAAAGGCCCAACTCCACAGGCCGAGCTCCAAAGGCTGAGCTCCACAGGCCGAACTCCACAGGCCGAGCTCCCGAGGCCGAGCTCCACAGGCTGAGCTCAAAAGGGCGAGCCCCCGACGCCGAGCTCCTGAGGCCGAGCTCCCGAAACCGAGCTCCCAAGGTTGAACTCACCAGTCCGAGCTCCCGAAGCCGAGCTCCACAGTCCGAGCTACACAGGCCGAGCTCCAGAGACCGAGCTCCACAGGCCGATCTCCAAAAGCCCAGCTCCACAGGCCAAGCTCCACAATCCGAGCTCCATTTGCCAAGCTCTATTGGCCGAGCCACCGAGACCGAGCTCACGAAGCCGAGCTCCCGAGGCCGGGGCTCCACAGGCCGAGCTCCAGAGGCCGAGCTCCAGAGGCCGAGCTCCCGAGTCTGAGCTCCCGAGGCTGAGCTCCAAAGGCCGAGCTCCAGACGACGAGCTTCACAGGCCGTATTCCCGAGGCCGAGCTCCAGATGTCAAGCTACAGAGGCCGAGCTCCAGAGGCCGAGTTCCACAGGCCAAGCTCTACAGGCCGAGCTCACGAGGCCAAGCTCACGAGGCCAAGCTCCCGAGGGCGAGTTCCACAGGCCGGGCTTCAAATCCCGAGCTCCAGAGGCCGATTTCCCCAGGCCGAGCTCTACAGTCCGAGCTCCCGAGGCCGATGCTACAGAGGCCGAGCACCCGAGGACGAGTTCCACAGGCCAAGCTCCACACGTCGAGCTCCATAGGCCGAGCTCAACAGACCGAGCTCCAAAGGCCGAGCTCCAAAGGCCGAGCTCCCGAACAAGAGTTCCAGAGTATGAGCTCACGAAGTCGAGCTCCCATGGGCGAGCTCCAAAGGCCGAGTTCCACAGGCCGAGCTCCATAGGCCGAGCTCCATAGGCCGAGCTCCAGAGGCCGAGCTCCACAGGCCGACCTCCAGAGGCCGAGCTCCCGAGCCCAAGCTCCTGAGGCCGAGCTCCCGAGGCCGAGCTCCGGCCCAGCTCCCGCGGCCGAGCTCCGGCCCAGCTCCCGAGGCCAAGCTCTTGAAGCCGAGCTCTCGACGCCGAGCTCCAAAGGCCGAGCTCCAAAGGCCGAGCTCCACAGGCCGAGCAGCTGCTCCACAGGCCGAGTTCCACAGGTGGAGGTCCAGAGGCCGAGCTCTAGAGGCCGAGCTCCACATGCCGAGCTCCACGGGCCGAGTTCCACAAGTCGAGCTCCAGAGACCGAGCACTACAGTCTGAGCTGCACAGTACGAGCTCCACAGGCCGAGCTCCAGAAGCCGAGCTCCACAGGCCGAGCTCCACAGGCCGAGCTCTACAGGCCGAGCTCTACAGGCCGAGCTCTATAGGCCGAGCTACAGAGGCCGAGCTCCACAGGCCGAGCTCCATAGCTCGAGCTACATATGTCCACAGACCGAGTTACAACTGCCGAGCTCCACAGGCCCAGCTCCACAGGCCGAGCTCCACAGGCCGAGTTCCAGATGCCAAGCTCCAGAAGCCTAGCTCCAGACGCCGATTTCCACAGGCCGAGCTCTACAGGCCGAGCTCCCAAGACCGAGGTCCCGAGGCCGAGCTACAGAGGCCGAGCTCCCGAGTATTTTTTATTTTTCGGTAGCTCAGCCTGTGGAACTCGGCCTCGGGAGCTTGGCCTCGGGAGATCGGCTTCGGGAGATCGGGCTCGGGAGATCGGCCTGTGGAGCTCGGCCTGTGGAGCTCGGCCTGTGGACCTCGGCCTGTGGAACTCAGCCTTGTGAGCTCAGCTTCGAGAGTTCGACCTGTAGAGCTCGGCCTGTAGAGCTCGGCCTGTGGAGCTCGGCCTGTGGAGCTCGGCCTTAGGAGCTCGGCCCGTGGAGCCCGGCTTCGGGAGCTCGGCCTCGTTAGCTCAGCCTCGAAAGCCCGGCCTCGAGGCCTCGGTCCCGGGAGCTCGGCCTTTTTTAGCTCTGCCTGTGGAGCTCGGCTTGTGCAGGTCGGTCTGTGGAGCTCGGCCTGTGGAGCTCAGCCTTTGGAGGTCGGCCTGTGGAGCTTGGCCTATGAAGTTCAGCTTGTGGAGCTCGGCCTTTTAAGCTCGGCCTCTGGAGCTCGGCCTATGGAACCCGGCCTCGGGATCTCGGCCTCGTGATCTCGGCCTCGGGAGCTCGGCCTCGGAGGCTTGGCCTGTGGAGTTCGGCCTATGGAGAACGGCCTATGGAGCTTGGGCTGTGGAGCTCTGCCTGTGAAGCTCGATCTCTGGAGCTCGGCCTCGGGAAGTCGGACTCGGGAAATCTCCTGAGCTTGGCCTCGTGAGCTCGGCCTCATGAGCTCGGCCTCGGCTTCTGGAGCTCAGCCTTTGGAGCTCAGCCTGTAGAGCTTGGCCTGTGGAGCTCGGCCTTTGGAGTTCGGCCTGTGGAGCTCGGCCTCTGGAGCTCGGCCTTTGGAGCTCGGCCTGTGCAGCCCTGCCTCGGGAGCTCGGCCTCTTGAGCTCGGCCTCTTGAGCTCGGCCTCTGGAGCTCGTCCTGTGGAGCTCGGCCTGTAGAGCTCGGCCTGTGGAGCTCGGCCTGTGGAGCTCGGCCTGTGGAGCTCGGTCTGTGGAGCTCGGTCGCTGGAGCTCGGTCTCTGGAGCTCGGCATCTGGAGCTCGGCCTCGGGAGCTCTGCCTCGGGAGCTGGGCCTCGGGAGCTCGGCCTCTGTAGCTCGGCCTCTGTAGCTCGGCCTGTGGAGCTCGGCCTCGGGAGATCGGGCTCGGGAGCTTGGCCTGTGGAGCTTTGCCTCGGGAGCTCAGCCTGTGGAGCTTGGCCTCTTGAGCTCGGCTTTGGGAGCTCGGAATCTCGAGCTCGACCTATGGAGCTCGGCCTTTGGCGCTCGGCCTGTGGAGCTCTGCCTGTGGAGCTCGGCCTCGTGAGCTCATACTCTGGAGCTCGGCCTCGGGAGCTCGGCCTGTGGAGTTCGGCCTGTGGAGCTCGGACTGTGGAGCTCGGCCTGGTGAGTTCGACCTCGGGAGCTCGGTTTCGGGAGCTTGGCCTCGGGAGCTCTGTCTCGGGAGCTCGACCTCTGGAGCTCGGCCTCTGTAGCTCGGCCTCGGGAGCTCGGCCTCGCTAGATCGGGCTCGGGAGCTCGGCCTATGGAGCTTGGCCTCGGGAGCTCGGCCTATGGAGCTTGGCCTCTTGAGCTCGGCTTTGGGAGGTAGGAATCTGTAGCTCGGCTTATAGAGCTCGGCCTTTGGCGCTCGGCCTATGGAGCTCAGCCTGTGGAGCTCGGCCTCGTAAGCTCATACTCTGGAGCTCGGCCTCGGGAGCTCGGCCTGTGGAGCTCGGACTGTGGAGCTCGGCCTCTGGAACTCGACCTGTGGAGCTCGGCCTTTGGAGCTCGGCCTTTGGAGCTCGGCCTCTACAGCTCGAACCGTGGAACTCGCCCTGTGGAACTACGCCTGTGGTTGTGGGCCTGTGGAATTCGGCCTGTTGAGCTCGGCCTGTGGAGCTCGGCCTCTGTAGCTAGTTCTCGGGAGGTCGGCCTCTGTAGCTCGCCCTCGGGAGCTTGGCCTCGGGAACTTGGGCTCGGGAGCTCGGCCAGTAGAGTTCGTCCTGTGGAACTCGGCCTCTGGAGCTTGGCCTCTGGAGCTCGGCCTTTTGATCTCGGCCTCTGGAGCTCGGCCTATGGAGCTGGGCCTGTGGAGCTGGACCTATGGAGCTCGGCCTCTAGAGCTCGGCCTATGGAGCTCGGCCTGTGGAGCTCGGCCTGTGGAGCTCGGCCTGTGGAGCTCGGCCTGTAGATCTCGGCCTCGGGATCTCGGCCTGTTGAGCTCGGCCTGTCAGCCCTGCCTCGGGAGCTCGGCCTCGTGAGCTCGGCCTTGGGAGCTCGGCCTTGGGAGCTCGGCCTGTAGAGCTCTGCCTGTGGAGCTCGTCCTGTGGAGCTCGGCCTGTAGAGCTCGGCCTGTGGAGCTCGGCCTGTGGAGCTCGGTCTCTGGAGCTCGGCCTCTGGAGCTCGATCTATGGACCTCGGCCTGTGGAGCTCGGCCTCTGGAGCTCGGACTGTGGAGCTCGGCCTCGGGAGCTCGGCCTCGAGAGTTCGACCTCGGGAGCTCGGTTTCGGGAGCTCGGCCTCGGGAGCTCGGCCTCGGGAGCTTGGACTCTGTTGCTCGGCCTGTGGAGCTCGGCCTCTATAGCTTGGCCTCAGGAGCTCGGCCTCGGGAGATCGGGATCGGGAGCTCGGCACGTGGAGCTTGGCCTCGGGAGCTCGGCCTATGGAGCTCGGCCTCTGGAGTTCGGCCTATGGAGCTCGGCCTGAGGAGCTCGGCCTATGGAGCTCGGCCTCTGGAGCTCGGCCTCTGGAGCTCGGCCTCTGGAGCTCGGCCTCGGGAGCTCGGCCTGTGGAGCTCGGCCTGTGGAGCTCGGCCTCGGGAGCTCGGCCTGTGGAGCTCGGCCTGTGGAGCTCGGCCTCGGGAGCTCGGCCTGTGGAGCTCGGCCTGTGGAGCTCGGCCTGTGGAGTTGGGCCTGTTAAGAAGTTCGGCCTGTGGAGTTCGGCCTGTGGAGCTCGGCCTGTGGAGCTCGGCCTGTGGAGGTCGGCCTGTGGAGCTCGGCCTGTGGAGCTCGGCCTGTGGAGCTCGGCCTCGGGAGCTCGGCCTCTGGAGCTCGGCCTCTGGAGCTCGGCCTCTGGAGCTCGGCCTCGGGAGCTCGGCCTCTGGAGCTCGGCCTCTGGAGCTCGGCCTGTGGAGCTCGGCCTGTGGAGCTCGGCCTGGGGAGCTCGGCCTCTGGAGCTCGGCCTCTGGAGCTCGGCCTGTGGAGCTCGGCCTGTGGAGCTCGGCCTGTGGAGCTCGGCCTGTGGAGCTCGGCCTGTGGAGCTCGGCCTTTGAAGCTCGGTCTCGGGAGCTCGGCCTGTGGAGCTCGGCCTCTGTAGTTCGGCCTCTGGAGCTCGGCCTCTGGAGCTCGGCTTCTGTAGCTCGTCCTCGGGAGCTCGGCCTGTTGAGCTAGGCCTGTGGAGCTCGGTCTAGGGAGCTCGGCCTCTGGAGCTCATACTCGGGAGCTCAGCCTGTAGAGCTCGGCCTCGGGAGATTGACCTTTGGAGCTCTGCCTGTTGAGTTCGGCCTGTAGAGCTCGGACTGTGGAGCTCGGCTTCTGGAGCTCGGCCTCTGGAGCTCGGTCTCGGGAGCTCGGCCTCGGGAGCTCGGCCTCAGGAGGTCGGCCTGTGGAGCTCGGCCTGTGGAGCTCGGCTTCTGTAGCTCGGCCTCTGGAGCTCGGCCTCGGGAGCTCGGCCTCGGTAGCTCGGCCTCAGGAGCTCGGCCTCAGGAGCTCGGCCTTGGGAGCTCGGCCTCGGGACTCGGCCTGTGGAGCTCGGCCTTTGGAGCTCGGCCTCTAGAGCTCTGCCTCTGGAGCTCCGCCTTTGGTGCTCGGCCTCTGGAGCTCGGCCAGTGGAGCTCAACCTCTGGAGCTCGGCAGTGGCTGAGCACTAGAAGTTGGTACTGAGTGTTAAAAGGTTAGATTTGTACTTTTTTTTTTTTTTTTGTAATCTTACTCGGAATTCAAATTGATCACTTTACTACAGGAAGGACATTTCTACGTTGAATAGAATCGTTTGATGGGAGCTAGAAAATAACAGAATGAAGATGTAATTGATATACATTTAATTCTCTAAGGGAAAGTTTTCTTTTAAATAAAGTCTTTAATTAAAGACAAAAATAATCGTAATATGAAAATCGTCGAAGAACAGGTTAATCTCGTCTATATCACATTGTCAGATTGGAAGAAATACAACGGCGAGCCACAAAACTGATTCCAAATACAAAAAATAAATCATACGAAAATCGATTAAAGCATATGAATCTGTTTTCCCTAAAAGAGCGTAGACTCAGAGGTGACTTAATAAAGGTCTTTAAGATTCTGAAAGGAATTGAAAATGTCAAAAGTGACAAAATTTTCACACTGAATGAGAATCCGATAAGAAACAACGGTCTCAAACTGTCAGGAAATAGATTTAATTTGGAAGTAGGAAGAAACAACTTTGCCAACCGTGTGGTTAATGAATGGAATAAACTTCCTGCAGAGGCAGTGCAATGTAGTTCAGTTCGAAACTTTAAGAATCGTTTAGATAAACACCTAAGCAAGATGCTGTAATCACTGACATCTATTTGATATTATTTGTTTATTTGTTTGTTATCATTTGTTTGTTTATTATTATTTGCTTGATTTTCATTTATCAGTTATCTGTTAATTTATTATTATTTACTATTTACCTGTTTGTTTACTATTTAACTACACCTGTGTATTCATGTACTTTATTTATCATTTTTTATATCATTACAATTTTTATTTATTTTTTAGTTTTTATTATTATAATAATTTTTTTCGCACCCGACCTAGTTATGGACCAAAAGGTCTCCTGTCGGCATGGTCCTCCTTTGTAATCTCATGTCTTTAGGAACACCATTCATTTAAGCTTCCAGTACGCTTTCTTTGGTCTTCCTCCTTCTACCCTCGCCTCTTCTTCCTCCTCCTCTTCTCTTCTCTTCCTCGTCCTCCTCTCTTCTCTCCATTCCCATGTATCTTGTCCAACCCCATCTTTTGTAGTTTTGCCTCCTCCATCATTATCTTCTTCCATTTTGTTAAAAAAAAAAATCTATTACATATGTAATATCTATTACAGCGCACATCTTAGAATCGGTCATTTTATTGTATTATATATCATTGTCTGGGTATTTTTCAAAATACCCATTTGTTTAAAATGAAAAAATGGACAATAATAAAAGCACACACACACACACACACACACACACACACACACACACACACACACACACATATATATATATATATATATATATATATATATATATATATATACATATTCCTCTTCTTTTCATTCGTTTGGTTTTCTTCGTCCATTCCACCTACCTTCCCGTACCACATCTTTAGGTTCTTGTCTGCTTTCTAAATTCACGTTTAATTTTTTTTTTTTTTTTTTTTTTTTTTTTTTTACATTTTCTTTCCCTTTTACATTTCTCCTCCTCCTCCTCCTCCTCCTTCTCTTCCTTCTCTTTTTCCTTGTCCTCCCTCTCTTCCTTCTCTTCCTATTCCCTCTCCTCTTCCTTCTCTTCCTCCTCCTCCTCCTACTTCTCCCTCTCCTCCTTTCCCTCCTCTATCTCCTTCTCCTCCTCTTCATCCTTCTCCTCAACCTCCTCTTCCTTCTCCTCCTCTTCCTCCTCTTCCTCCTCCTTCTCCACCCCATCCTTTTCCTACCTCTTCTTCGCCTCCTCCTCCTCCTTCTTTTCCTTCTCGTCTTACTCCTCCTCCTCTTCTTTCTCCTCATTCTCTTCCTTCTCCACTTCCTCTTCCTTCTTCTTCTTCTCCTCCTTCACTTCCGTACAACCAACCGTTGCAGATGCATAACTTATTGTTGCCTATTGTATTTCTACATACAATAGTACGCTGACAAGGAAGATGATGCATCGTAAGTAGAATTGTATTAATACAATAACAACAACTAAAGATGTATTTGCATGTTTCTGATACGGTCTGTGTCCAGGAGACGGAAAGGAGAGAGAGAGAGAGAGAGAGAGAGAGAGAGAGAGAGAGAGAGAAGTAGAGAGAGAGATAGTGAGATAGATAGGTAAATAGATACATAGGCAGAGAGATATATAGACAGATAGATAAAGATAGGTAGATCGATCGATAGATAGATAGATAGATAGATAGATAGAGAAAGAGAGAGAGATAGATAGATAGATAGAGAGAGAGAGAGAGAGAGAGACAGGCAGAAAGAGATATACTGTAGATAGGCGGAGGAAGATATAGATATAGATAGAGATAAGATACGTATATCGATAGGATAGAGAGAGAGAGAGAGAGAGAGAGAGAGAGAGAGAATGGTCACAGAAGAATAAAGGAGGGGAAAGTGGGTAACAAAGGTTAAGAAAAGAAAAGGAAAGAAAAGACAAAGATGGTGAGAGAGAGAGAGATGGAGAGAGAAAGAGAGAAACACCAAGGATTTAAACTCTTCATTCTTGTGTCACATGTTACGTGTACATACACGCAAGCACGTACGTACGCACACACACACACAAACACACACACACACACACACACACACACACACACACACACACACACACACACACACACACACACACACACACACACACACACACACTTCAACGAACGGACGGCTTAGAAGACGTTCTGAAGAAAATTGAAGTTACGTGGATCCCAACGCAAAGAGAAGTGCCTATTGTATTTACAGGGTGGGGGGGAATTGCTCGTGGGGTAGTGGGAAAGTAGGGAAAGAGGAGAAGGGGAGGGATTGCTGAGGGAAATGGAAGGAAATGAGGAAGGAGAGGACTTGGCCCAGGCAGACTGGCGAAAGGTAAACAAACGACCCCCCGACCAGCTGATCGACGATGAAATGTCTAATAAAAATGTAAAGATTAGAAGTATAGATAAGAGCAATACAGTAGAAAGTGATGAGAATATTTTCCAGGGATTTAAAGAGGGTGGGGGGGACACAACCCCCCCCCCCCTGACAAAACTAGAAGAGAAGGTCGATAAGATGATCGAGGACTTGGAGCGTAGGTTCGGTCATGTTAACAACATTATACGCAGAGTTGAAAAATTGGAAGAACTAGAGAAGGCGAACAAAAACTTAACCAAGGAAACTGAAGAATTAAAAAAACAGTTAAAAGAAGTAAAAGATGAGAATAAAGTCTTAAAGGAGAATAATAAGGAGAACAAGGAGGGTTGGAAAAAAAATTCAAGAAAATAGCAAAGTTGCATTCACTGACATAATCAAAGAGCAAATGAATGAACAAACTGAAAACTCAGTTATTAAAGTGATGAGACAGAAGGAGAATATAGTAAGAGACTTAGCAGACAGAAAGAAATGTATAGTTATATTAGGAATGGAAGAGAAACATAACCCAGATAGAACCACAAGAATCAAAGAGGAAAATGAAAAAGTAAGAAATTTACTAGAATTAGTTCAGGAAGATGAACCAGAAATAATGAAACAAATCCAAGAGAAATTCAGGCTCGGGAAATATAGTACAGACAAGACCAGACCAATTAAGATTAAATTCAAGTCACAAACTACGGCTGAGAATATCTTATCCAAAACAGGGAAACTAGCAACAAGTGAACAATATAAAAAGGTATGGATAAAAAGGGAAATGAATAAAGAGGAAAGAGAGGAAGAAAAACAGAAAAGACTTGAAGCAAAGGAAAAAAACGAGATAAGAACGGAGTCAGAAAAAGAGAGATTCTATTGGAAAGTAGTGAATATGAAACTAAAGAAAGTCGACATACAAGAGAAAAACAAAAGGGAAACAGAGAACACAATGGAAGTGGCAGAAAAACAAGAGTGTCTTACACAAATATAGATGGATTAATAACAGGATTGAATGAGCTGAATGATTATTTGAAAGAAAAAGAACCAGACATAATGGGAATTGTAGAAACAAAATTAAAAGGTCCACTACCACCCAACAGTGTAGGCCATGATGCATATAATTATTGGGTTAGAAACAGAGAGAAAAAGCAAGGGGGTGGACTTATGTTCCTGACTAAGAAGGATATAAACGTGAAGTGTGTCACTTATGGAAAGAATACAGTAGAGATGATAATGATGGAAGTAGAAGACAGAGATAAGAAGAGCAGAAAGTTTGTGATAAATTATGTGCCCCCGAAAACAGCCTCATGGGAAGAGAGTGAACATAAAAGTATGTTAGAGGACACAAAGATAACATTAAACAAGATAATGGAAGACGGAGTAAAAATAGTTATGATGGGCGACTTTAATTGCAAAGAAATCTGCTAGGAAGAAATGACAGTAAAGGGTGGAGACGGCTCATGGGGAAACGCTCTACTTGAGATGGTTACTGACCATACAATGACACAATGGATACAGGAGAACACTAGGTATAGAAATGAAGAAGAACCATCGAGACTAGACCTTGTAATTACATCTGAACCTAGAATAGTGGACAAAATTGAATATAAAACACCAATAAGTAAAAGTGACCACATATTGATTGAACTGGAACTTAATGAAGAAAAATATATCAAAAGAAATGAACAATATAGAAAAGGAAGAATGATGTATGAAAAAACAAACTTTGATCAAATAAGAGAATTCTTTCAAAAGGAAAACTGGGAAGAAATATACAAAGAAGAAACAACAGTAGAAGAGAGATGGGATATTTTGACAAAAATTTACAAAAAAAGGAGTGGAAAAGTATGTCCCAAGACAAAAACAAGAAAAAGAATATGTAAAATGCTGGTACAACAAAAGCTGTAGGGAGTTAAAAGACAAAAGAGACAAAGCCTGGACCAGATGGAAAAAAGACAGAAGACCCGAAAAATGGAAAATATGTACCTGTTACAGAAATGAATATGTACAAATGTGCAGAGAGGAAAAGAGAAAATATGAAAAAGATATCATAGAAAAGTGTAAAGATCAACCGAAACTATTCTACAGATTTGTAAACAATAAACTGAAAAACAAACAAGACTTGGAGAAATTAAGACAGGAGGGAGTTGAATACACTGAGGAAATGGAAATGGCGGAAATTATGAACAAACATTTTAAATCAGTGTTTATAAGGGAGAACATACAACCTGAAGAGAACAAATGGAAAGAGAAAGTCCCCCCTATAGAAGAAATAGAAATAACAAAGAATGAAATATTAACACACTTGAGTAATCTTGATGTCAGAAAATCGCATGGACCAGATGAAATAGCAAACTGGATACTGAAAGAATGCAGGAACGAACTGGCAGACAAAATACATAGCATACTAAATAGTTCCTTGAAAGAAGGAAAAGTTCCAGAAGATTGGAAAAAAGCAAATATAGTACCTATATATAAAGGAGGAAATAAAGAAGAACCTACCAACTATAGACCAGTCTCTCTAACAAGTACAATAGCAAAAATTTGTGAAAGAATTATCAAAAGTAGATGGGTAAAATATTTAGAAAAAAAAAAGTGTTAAATCCAAGGCAATTTGGATTCAGACAAGGACGATCATGCGTCACCAATTTAATATGTTTCTATTCAAGGCTAATAGATATAATACAAGAAAGAGATGGATGGGCGGACTGTGCATATTTAGATCTAAAGAAAGCTTTTGACAAAGTACCACATAAGAAGTTGCTTAAGAAATTAGAAACTGAAGGAGGAATACAGGGAAAACTACTAAATTGGATGGAGGACTTTTTGCAAGAAAGAAAAATGAGAGTAGTGATTAGAAACCAGCACTCAAAATGGGATGAAGTAATAAGCGGTGTTCCGCAGGGAACAGTTCTGCCCCAATAATGTTTGCTATATATATTAATGATATGGATGAAGGAATTGAAAGCTATATGAGCTTCTTTGCAGATGATGCAAAACTACTGAAAAGAGTGAAAACTGAGGAAGATTGTGAATCACTACAGAGAGATCTAAATAAAGTACAGGAATGGAGTAGGAAGTGGGAGATGGAGTTCAATACAAAAAAGTGTGGTATAATGGCATTTGGAAAAAACAAAAACAGAATAACAGGAGCATATAAATTGGGAGAAGAAGGAATAAAAAAAGTAGAAAATGAGAAGGACCTGGGAGTCATTGTTATGAATAATATGTCACCTGAGAAACATATAAATAAGATTTTTGGAGAAACTTATAATTTAATAAGAACAATCAAAGTTGCATTTACATACCTGGATGAAGAAATGGTGAAGAAAATCCTAATCACCCTGATAAGACCAAGATTGGAATATGCAGCAACGATATGGTCACCAAGTACAAAAAAATGTATAAAAAAACTTGAAAGAATACAAAGAGCAATTACAAAATTGGCACCAACACTCTCAAAACTATCATATGAAGAGAGACTAGAAAAACTTGAACTACAGACACTAGAGCAAAGAAGAGAGAGAGGAGATTTGATAGCTATTTACAGAATCATGAAAGGCATAGAAATTACTGATAGAGAGAATCTGATAAAATGGGATGACAGAAATACAAGAGGACACGGAAAGAAAATAAAAAAAGACAGCTATAGAAGAGATTTGAAAAAGAACAGCTTTCCTCACAGAGTAATATACAGTTGGAACAAGTTAGATGAGAAAGTGGTGTGTGCAAAAACAATACATGAATTTAAAAATAGTTTACATAAAATGAGATATGAAGACGGGACCCCACGAGCATAGCTCCCCTTCCCGTAAAATACAACTAGGTAAATACAACTAGGTAAATACACTAAGATTTTATATGTGTACTTGATATAGAGCGGAAATGTTCTTGTGCCCATGCGTGCCACATACTTTAAAGTAGCGAGTTAATTAGTTTAAAATTGCTGTTCGTGTTGGACCATTGGTCCTGCCACCTGATCCTACAGTATGATCTAATAAAAAAAATTTAGGTCTTCGCAGGGAACCTGTATAGAGCGGAAACCCGGGGTGGAAGCTGTATCAGCTTGCTCATTTCCACGAATTCCCACGTGTGAAGGAACCCAGCGGAACTTTATGTCAACTTGTTTTCGAGAGTGCAGGAGGACCAGCCAATTCTGCACCTCTTGGATAAGTTGATTAGGGGGTATCAATCCTTGTAGCGCTGTCAATGCACTTTGGGAATCGAAATAAATAATATATGAATCCTCATTTCTGCTTGTGTTAAAAATAAGTTTTAGACAGCTATAGATAGCATAAATTTCTGCATTAAAAATTGAGAATTGATTGGGAAGGCTCCTTTTAATTATTTTTTCTCCAAGGATGATAGCACATTCAGTTCCAGTAGCCGTTTTTGACCCATCGGTGTATACAGTAATCGAGTTTTTTGTGTTCAGAAATACGGGCTAAGAAGTTACTTTTCAATTGAGCACTTGAGTTGATCTTTTTGCTCTCTTTCATTTGGCAAAGGTTTATAGGTGGCCTACACCACGGAGGGTGTTTTGCAAAAGTGATTTCCATAACTAGAGGAGGAATAAGGCCTACCTCTCTTGTACTATTGTTTAATCTCACTTCAAGGGGCTTAGGCAAAGTAGGTTTAGTGGGTGCTCTGTCGATAGGTCGTTTTATATACTTGTAGTTTGGATTAGAATGTGTAGTTAGTGCTCTTGACATATATCTGAGACCCTGTTCTTCCCTTCGAATGGAAAGAGGGGGAAAACCAGAGTCCACATAAAGACTTTCAACAGGAGAAGTCTTAAAAGCCCCAGTACAAATGCGTAGCGCCATGTTGCGTACTACATCCAGTTTTTTCAATAGTGTCTTACATGCTGAGGCATAAACCTGAGAGCCATAATCAATCTTACTTAGGCATATGGCTTGATATAATCTTAATAGTGTAGTACGGTCAGCTCCAAAATTCGTGCCACTAACAACTTTAAGAACGTTACATCGTTGTTTGACATTAACTGCTGTCTCATTTATATGGTCAGCAAAAGTTAATTTTTTGTCAAAAACAATTCCTAGATATTTAACTTTGTCTTCATATATTATAATTGAGTCTTCTAAAAATAATGTTGGGATTACTTCCCTTTTCTGTTCTGCAAAAGCGTATAGCTTTAGTTTTTTCGGTAGAGAATTTCAATCCTTTATTATTTGCCCATTTAGTAGCAGCCTTAATTGCATTCTGAATTTTGATACAGGCTTCAACTGCAGTAGATTTACTACATATAAAAACAATATCATCTGCGAATGCTTGGCCAATTACTCCGACAGGGAGTTGTTGCCATTAATGGCAACACTAAAGAAGGTAGGGCTAAGGACACTTCCTTGTGGAATACCTTCTTCCTGTAGATATTCTGATGATAGGCTAGAGCCTATTCGCACTTTTAACAATAGATTTGATCAAAAATCTTTGGCAAAGTTAAACATATTGCCACCGATATTCCAATCTGCTAGCTGTTTTAAAATACCGGCTCTCCAGGTAGTGTCAAAAGCTTTTTCCAAATCGAAGAACACTGCAATGGTCTGATTTCGGATTGCAAAAGTATTTTATATCTCACGTGTGAGATATAATAGGGGATCCAAAGTACTTCTGTTTTTGCGGAAGCCATATTGCCTCTCTGATCATAAATTCTTTGATTCTAGGAGCCACACCAAATGAATATTCACCATTCGTTCATAGATCTTAAAAATACAGCTGGTAAGAGCTATAGGTCTGTAACTTTTGGGATCACTAGGGTCTTTTCCAGGTTTCAAAAATGGAACTATAACAGAGCTTTTCCACAACTTATAAGAGGTTCCTGAACACCAAAATTCATTCAAAACATCAATAAAGAATTTTTTAGACTCCCGAGGTAGATGGGAAATCATTGCATATGTGATATCATCTTCTCCAGGTGCTGTTGGTGAAGATAAAGACAAGGCATGTTCAAATTCGATGATGTTAAATGGAGTGTTATATGCCTCAGCATTAGTGCAAGCAGGCGGAGTACCTACTGCTGTGTTCCTTATACTGTGGAATTCAGGGGAGTAGTGACTGGCACTTGAGATATTTGAGTAGTGCTGTGGAAATGCCTCTGCCACTTCTCTTGTATCTGATATAACAACCAAGTTGATTTTTAGAATGGGCAGGGGGGAGGGGGAAAATTCCCCTTATAGTTTGCGTATTCTGTCCCAAACTAAAATAAGTGGGGAATTATACTTTAATTCTGATATGTATCTTATGAACGTCTCTCTCCTTGCTTCTTTGAAATTTTGCTTTTGTTTAGCAAGGTT
This sequence comes from Oratosquilla oratoria, assembly GCF_046742065.1. Classification (NCBI taxonomy): domain Eukaryota; kingdom Metazoa; phylum Arthropoda; class Malacostraca; order Stomatopoda; family Squillidae; genus Oratosquilla; species Oratosquilla oratoria. The sequence continues at coordinate 1,459,811 of NW_027467722.1, forward strand.
TCTCTTGTATATCAACCTGTTTATCAGGATTGGACGTCTTCGATAACGTTTGTAACAGGCTCTAGTAATTTTTCTGCTCAAGGCACAATTACTATTCCACCATGGTATCAGTGGACGTCGAGGTTTCCCTGTTGTTTTGGGAATTGATAGCATAGCTCCTCCAGTCATTATACTAGTTAGATATTCGTATGCACCTGAAGGACTAGGGAAATCATTACCTTTACTTTGTTGGATCTTTCATAGTGTCGCCAATTTGCTTCCTTTGTCTTCCATTTGGGCAAACATGGGGAGGGTATATTTTGGACATACTTAAGATGTATAGGAAAATGGTCACTTCCATAGGGATTATCATCCACTGACTACTGATAATCTAATCTTAAAGATGATGAGCATATTGTAAGATCAATTGCAGAATTGGAGTTGTGGACTACATCAAACCTTGTGGGGGAAACCATCGTTCATTAAAACTATATCATTATAGTCTAGTAGTTCTTCAATTAAAAGTCCACGATGGTCGCATCTATTTTCTCCCCATAATGTATGCTTTGCATTAGAATCCCCCATTAAAATGAAAGGTTGAGGTAGCTGGTTTAAAAGTGATTGTAAATCGTTACCATCTCTGTCCACTAATCGAGATTCTAAGTCAGGTTCTAGATATAGGGAGCACAAAGTGATCCATTTATTAATTGAAGATTTGTGTTGCACAAACTTGTAGTATCGTGTTTAATTGTACAGCTTTTTGTGGTAATGACTTGGTCAAAATGATACTTGTGCCACCATGAGCACGTTCACCTACAGGAGGTGGAGATTTGTAGAATGTAAAGTTGTGTCCACAGTTGGGTATAACATTGCCCAGTTTAGTTTCTTGTAGACAAATGGCGGCTAAATTATGTTCTTTAAAAAGAACCCGGATCTGTTCTCTATTTGAATGGAAACCTCGCATGTTCCATTGACATAGGGCCATTATTGGATGGTTTTTTATTTGGTTTTCCAGGTATGGAATGGTTTGTTTTGGGAAGATTCGGTTTATGTTTTGTAGAGGAATATGACAGGTTCTCGAGAGTTCTGCTATTTCCTTTCTTTGGTGTCCTACCATGATGTGAAGGTTTAGTTGATGGTGAGGGAGTACGGGGTCTCTTTTGTCTTTGAGGCTCCATCACATCTTGCACCTGAGCTGTACGAGTTGCTTTGATCAAGGTGTCATTCTGGGAGTTATCCAGATCAGGTGGTAAAGCTGTCTGAAAGGTCTTTCGTGAGGCCTGAGAAGTTCCCTGGAGAGGGTTTTTGGTCAAGGGGTTATTCTGGGAATTACCCAGATCAGGCGGCAAAGCTGCCTGGGAGGTCTTTAGTGAGGCCTGAGAAGTTCCCTGGAGAGGGGTTTGATCAAGGGGTCATTCTGGGAATTACCCAGATCAGGCGGTAAAGCTGCCTGGGAGGTCTTTAGTAAGGCCTGAGAAGTCCCCTGGAGAGGGGTTTTGATCAAGGTGTCATTCTGGGAATTACCCAGATCAGGCGGTAAAGCTGCCTGGGAGGTCTAGTAAGGCCTGAGAAGTCCCCTGGAGAGGGGTTTTGATCAAGGTGTCATTCTGGGAATTACCCAGATCAGGCAGTATAGCTGCCTGAGAGGCCTTCTGAGAGGCCTTTGGAGTCCCCTGGAGAGGGGACGAAGAAGCTTTCCGAGATGAAGTCTGAGAAGTTGAATGCACTTCAAGCTCAGAGGGGGAAGGCTGAAGTTTTGGATTGGGATTGGATTTTATAGGTTGATTCTTAATTGAATTTCCATTTTTTAGAACATCACTGTATTGAGGTCTACTGAACAGAAGTCTTTTTGCCTGGCCAATGCTTAGATGTTCTGCTTGAGCTTTCTCTATAGCTGCTTTTTCCTTTTTAAATGGCTCACATTCTTTATATCTAGCACTATGATTTCCCTTACAATTTATACATAATGTAGGATTAGAACAATCATCTTCATGTTTTTGTAATGAACAGGTTGCACATAGCTGATCTTTTGTGCATACCTTTGATGAGTGACCATAGCCAAAACACTGGAAGCATTGTAGTGGTCTATGCTTAAAAGTTCTGACATGATATCTTTCTCTGTCAATGTATAAATATTCTGGAATTTGATCATTTTTAAATGTAAAAATAATCATTTTTGACTATGGTACCTTGACAAATGTCCAAATTTTATCATCACACATTTCAAGTAGTTCCTAGTTTCACAATACTTTATAACTTTCATTTCTCCGAACTTTCCAAACATCTCCAAAAATTTGTAACAATTCAAGTCTGAGGGGAGAGAATTAATATAAAGAATTCTCTCGTCTCCATTTGGTACAGTACATAGCAGGATATCTTCGGTTTTTTTAGGAGCTCCTACTCCTGGGGTGGCAAAGTTAGGAGAGGGATCGGGGGGTTTAGGAGGAGGATCAGGTAGTGGTGGGGGTTTAGAATGTGTAGCGTCAACAGCCGCCATGATCGTATATATTTATAAGCCACACCATATATTGAGAAGGAAGGATCAGTACATAGAAGATACTGCAGTTGCCTGATGCTTCAAGCAATAAAAGAAAAGTCTCTGCAGAGTCGGGAAGTTCCAGAAACGACTATTTACAGATGCAGAGTCTCGGAGACGAGTTAGAGACTTTGTCAACCCGGAAGTTTGTCCTCTTTTGTTTTGTCCCATTTAGGATGGGTCCGGCGTAGTCACTCTGCATGTGTACTGGCTAGGGAGAAAGGAAGTCGGTAGCCTAGTACCTGCCTCGCAAACATGTATTCCCCAGTCGGTGAGCTTTCGGCCCTCGCAGGGAGTAGTGACCTCGCGGTATCCATCCCCACTTGACTGGGTTCAGACATGTAGCTTGGGAGGCACCAGGATACCAGAACCTTCCTTAACAAGTATTAGAGAAAGATGGTGAGAAAGGAGAGTAGGGTAGCAAATATGAAGAATAGGGATAGGGGAGTTCACAAAGGAAAAGGGTGAGGGACCCCCTATCGATTCACTACCCCCCCCATATATATATATATATATATATATATATATATATATATATATATATATATATATATATCTGCCTATGTATCTATTTACCTGTCTATCTCACTCTCTCTCTCTCTCTCTCTCTCTCTCTCTCTCTCTCTCTCTCTCTCTCTCTCTCTCTCTCTCTCTCTCTCTCTCTTCTTTTCGTCTCCTAGACACAGACCGTATCAGAAACATGCAAATACATCTTTAGTTGTTGTTATTGTATTAATACAATTCTACTTACGAAGCATCATCTTCCTTGTCAGCGTACTACTGTATGTAGAAATACAATAGGCAACAATAAGTTATACATCTGCAACGGTTGGTTGCACGGAAGTGAAGGAGGAGAAGAAGAAGAAGGAAGAGGAGGTGGTGAAGGAAGAGAAGGAGGAGGAGGAGGAGAAAGAAGAGGAGGAGGAGGAAGACGAGAAGGAAAAGAAGGAGGAGGAGGCGAAGAAGAGGAAGGAAAAGGAGGAGGTGGAGAAGGAGGAGGAAGAGGAGGAGAAGGAAGAGGAGGTTGAGGAGAAGGATGAAGAGGAGGAGGAGGAGATAGAGGAGGGAAAGGAGGAGTGGGAGAAGGAGGAGGAGGAAGAGAAGGAAGAGGAGAGGGAATAGGAAGAGGAGAAGGAAGAGAGGGAGGACAAGGAAAAAGAGGAGGAAGAGAAGAAGGAGGAGGAGGAGGGGGAGAAAATGTAAAAGAAGGGAAAGAAAATGTAAAAAAAAAAAAAAAAAAAAAAAAAATTAAACGTGAATTCAGAAAGCAGACAAGAACCTAAAGATGTGGCACGGGAAGGTAGATGGAATGGACGAAGAAAACCAAACGAATGAAAAGAAGAGGTGTATATATATATATATATATATATATATATATATATATATATATATATATATATATATATGTGTGTGTGTGTGTGTGTGTGCTTGTATTATTGTCCTTTTTTCATTTTAAACAATTGGGTATTTTTGAAAAATACCCAGACTATGATATATAATACAATAAAATTACCCATTCTAAGATGTGCGCTGTAATAGATATCACATATGTAATATATATATATATATATATATATATATATATATATATATATATGCAAAATAACCACAGGAGAAAGGAAACTTGTAGACAGTAAGTACTTTCGTATATTACATCTTCAGACTAAATGACAGATACAGAGTAGGGGTTTTGAATAGAAGCATCAGGTGGCAACCATAGGGGGGGGGGAGGGGGGAGACAATACAATGTGAGGAGGGGGGGATGACCTTACCCCTATCGACCTGACCCACACATAAGGGTCAATCTGGTGGAAAGATCTCGGTGACCATTTGGGTTATCAATTTATCACATTTAAAATGACCATAGCTTAAGTTTACATTTTTGTCAAACGTGCCTGATATTAATCAAGATTTTAATATGTTTCTTTCTTGCAAGCTTTTTCCTTTAGCTAAAATTGTTGCCTTAGACCAATCAATATGATGGTTGTATAATGATTTATTTTGGAATAACGCATTGTTTTCCTGGGCAGATCTCACACTATATTTATGTTGGGAAATCCTTGTTTCCAAGTTTTTCCCAGTTTGTCCAATATAAAATTTATTACAATCCTGGGAGGTGGGGGGTGGGGTAGTATGTGTGAGTAAATTTTGACGCAGCCCGAAGGGATTTCTCCCCGTCCTCTCCTTATATGCAAAGGGGGACGGAGAGGGGGGGTCGCCGATTAAATGAAGCGGCCTTGCTGTGGATGTACTGTGTCTTGCGACACTGCTTCTGACCCAGGGCGGTGGGCAGGGTTCAGGGATGACCCGTCATCCAGGAGGTGCTCAGATGAGAGGAAGGGTGGGAGGGGTGTGGAGTGTATTTAGGGATGAAATGGGTGGGAGTGTTTTTATGCCTTTCCTCACCTCAAAGTGAATTCCAAACTGAAACCTGTAAAAAATCTGGGGTAAACTTACTACGGTAAATATAACAAAAGAAACAATTAAAAGATGCATAGAAAAACTCAAAGTTAATCAAACACCAGGATCTGACAGTTGACATTCAAGAATCCTGAAGGAAATTAAAGATGAGATTGTTGTTCCATTAGAAATTATTTACAAAAATTCCATCACATCCGGAGGTGCCCCAAGAGAATGGAAGTTAGCTAACGTTATCCCCATATTCAAAAAGGTTGACAAAAAGAAGTCAATGAACTATAGGCCTATAACCTTTACCTAAATCGTAGGAAAAATAATGGAAACTATCATCAGAGATGCTATCTATTTTCATTTAGAAAGTATCCGTTTGATAAATGATAGCCAACATGGTTTCAGACGGAAACGTTCTTGCGTGACTAACTTACTCGAATTCTACAACACAGTTGTCTCGAATTATGACAAAAGAAACAATATAGATTTAATATATCTAGACTTTGCAAAAGCTTTTGATACCGTCCCACACGAAAGACTACTTACTAAATTAGCTTTGCATGGAATAAGTGATAGCCTATTAGGTTGGACTAGTAATTGGTTGAAAGGTCGAAAACAGAGAGTTGTTTTAAATGGAAAAACTTCTGGATGGAAAAGTGTTGCAAGTGGAGTTCCTCAGGGTTCCTCTTGGGCCACTTCTATTCATAGTATATATAAATGATATAGACCATGGACTAAAATCTACTGTTCCAAATTTGCTGATGATACAAAACTGTGCGGAGTGGCAAATGATCACTCAAACCAATTAGATATTCAAGAAGATTTAGATCAATTACAGCAATGGTCTGAAAAGTGGCTAATGAAATTTAACACAAGTAAATGCAAGGTATTGCACATAGGTAAAAATAACAGCAAGTACGATTACAAGTTATTTGGAAATTCGTTAACAAAAGTGGATAGTGAAAAAGATCTCGGCGTAATTATCAGTAACGACCTCAAATCATCCAAGCAGTGTATTTCAGCCTCTGAGAAAGCAAATAAGATTCTGGGACTGATTGCGCGATCTTTTGATTTCAAAAGTCCATCACTCATTAACAAGCTATATAAATCGTTAGTTCGTCCACATTTGGAATATGCTGTTTCCGTATGGTCACCGAATCTCATTAAAGACATTGACAGACTGGAAAAAGTACAACGGCGAGCCACAAAACTGATTCCAAATATCAAAAATAAATCATACGAAAATCGACTTAAGCACATGAATCTGTTTTCCCTAAAAAAGCGTAGACTCAGAGGTGACTTGATACAGGTCTTTAAGATTTTAAAGGGAATTGACAACATCAAAAGTGACCAAATTTTCACATTGAATGAGAATCAGACAAGAAACAATGGTCTCAAACTGTCCGGAAATAGATTCAATTTGGAAGTAGGTAGAAACAACTTTGCCAACCGTGTAGTTAATGAATGGAATAAACTTCCTGCACAGGTAGTGCAATGTAGTTCAGTTCGAAGCTTTAAGAATCATTTAGATAAATACCTAAGTAAGATGCTGTAATTATTATAATTTATGTTATATTATTTGTTTTTGTTTTGTTATAATTTGTCTGTCTGATTTTCATTTATTATTAGTTATATGTCAATTTATTATCATTTACTATTTACCTGTTTGTTTGTTATTCAACTATACCAATGCATTTATTTATGTATTTTAATTGTTATTTACATTGTTATAGTTTTTAATTTATTATTATTTTGATTTTTTTTTTTTTTTTTTTTTTTTTTTTTTTTTTTTTTTGCATCCGACCTAGATATGGATCAAAAGGTCTCCTGTCGGCATGCTTTGCCTTTGTAATCCTTTGTAATCCTTTTGTGGCTACCTCCCTTGGAAGGGGGAAAAAGCCTTGGTATATGTATGTATGTATGTACAATCCTGGGAAGGAATTTTATAGACCACACCATTGTTGTTAGGAGGGCTGTTCTTAATTAAAGTTTTCTTAATGGTGTGGTCATATTTAAAGGCTACTTTGATATTCAATTTTTTGAGTAGGTTAACAATACTATGAAAATTTTCATGAAAAGGAAGGACAAGTGTATTTAGTTGTTCATGGTTTCCTAGTTCTTGATTGCAGGTTATGTGAAAGCGTTTCTTGGCCGAGCTCACGAGGCCAAGCTCCAAGGGCCGAACTCCACAGGCCTAGCTACACGGGCCGAGTTCCCGAGGCCGAAGTCCAGAAGCTGATCTCCCGAGGCCAAACTCCCGAGGTCGAGCCTCAAAGGCCCAACTCCACAGGCCGAGCTCCAAAGGCTGAGCTCCACAGGCCGAGCTCCACAGGCCAAGCTCCCGAGGCCGAGCTCCACAGGCCGAGCTCAAAAGGGCGAGCCCCCGAGGCCGAGCTCCACAGGCCGAGCAACAAAGGCCGAGCTCCCGAGGCCGAGCTACCGAGAACGAGCTCCAGAGGCCGAGCTCCCGAAACCGAGCTCCAATGGCCGAGCTCCATAGGCCGAGCTCCATAGGCTGAGCTCCATAGGCCGAGCTACCAAGGCCGAGCTCCCGAGGCCGAACTCCAGAGGCCGAGCTCCCGAGGCCAAGCTCCACATGCCGAGCTCCCGAGCCCGATCTCCCGAGGCCGAGCTCCTGTGGCCAAACTACAGAGGCCGAGCTCCACAGGCCGAGCTACAGAGGGAAAGGTCCCGAGGCCGACCTCCCGAGGCAGAGCTCCCGAGGCCAAGCTCCACAGTACAAGCTCCACACGCCGAGCTCCACAGGCCGAGCTCCACAGGCCAAGCTCCAGAAACCGAGCTCCACAGGCCGAGTTCCACAGGCCGAGATCTACAGGCCGAGCTCTACAGGACGAGCTCCACAGGCAGAGCTCCATAGGCCGAGCTCCCAAGGCCGAGCTCACGAGGCCGAGCTCCCGAGGTAGAGCTGCACAGGCTAAGCTCAAAAGGCCGAGCTCCGGAGGTCGAGCTCCAGAGGCCGAGATCTAAAGGCCGAGCTCCACAGGCCGAGCTCCACAGGCAGAGCTCTTTAGGCCGAGCTCCACAGGCCGAGCTCCACAGGCAGAGCTCTTTAGGCCGAGCTCCACAGGCCGAGCTCCAAAGGCCGAGTTCCACAGGCCCAGCTCCACAGGCCCAGCTCCAGAGGCCGAGCTTCAGAGGTCGAGATCCAAAGGCCGAGCTCCAGAGGCCAAGCTCCAGAGGCCGAGTTCCACAGGACGAACTCTACTAGCCGAGCTCCCGAGCCCAAGCTCCCGTGGCCAAGCTCCCTAGGGCGAGCTACAGAGGCCGAGCACCCGAGGACTAGCTATAGAGGCCGAGCTCCCGAGGCTGAGCTCCACAGGCCGAACTGCACAGGCCCACATCCACAGGCCTAGTTCCAAAGGCCGAGCTCCATGGTTCGAGCTCCACAGGCCGAGCTCCAAAGGCCGGGCTCCAAAGGCCGAGCTCCACAGATCGAGTTCCAGAGGCCGAGCTCCACAGGCCGAGCTCGACAGGCCGAGCTCCCGAGGCCGAGCTCCAGAGTATGAGCTCACGAGGCCGAGCTCCATAAGCTGAGCTCAATAGGCCGAGCGCCAAAGGCCGAGCTCCATAGGCCGAGCTCCAGATTCCGAGCTCCCAAAGCCGAGCTCCCGAGGCCAAGCTCCACAGGCCGAGCTACAGAGGCCGAGCTCCACAGGCCGAGCTACAGAGGCCGAGCTCCCGAGGCCGAGCTCCCGAGGCCGAGCTCCCGAGGCCGAGCTCCCGAAACCGAGCTCCCGAGGTCGAACTCACCAGGCCGAGCTCCCGAGACCGAGCTCCACAGTCCGAGCTCCACAGGCCGAGCTCCAGAGACCGATCTCCCGAGGCCGAGCTCCAGAGTATGAGCTCACGAGGCCGAGCTCCACAGGCTGAGCTCCATAGGCCGAGCGCCAAAGGCCGACATCCATAGGCCGAGCTCCAGATTCCGAGCTCCAAAAGCCAAGCTCAAGAGGCCAAGCTCCACAGGCCGAGCTCAAGAGGCCAAGCTCCACAGGCTGAGCTCAAGAGGCCAAGCTCCACAGGCCGAGCTCCCGAGCCCGATCTCCCGAGGCCGAGCTCGTGAGGCCGAACTACAGAGGCCAAGCTCCACAGGCCGAGATCCCGAGGCCGAGCTCCCGAGGCCGAGCTCCCGAGGCCGAGCTCCAAAGGCCGAGCTACCAAGGCCGAGCTCCCGAGGCCGAGCTCCACAGGCCGAGCACCCGAGGCCGAGCTCCCGAGGCCGAGCTCCACAGGCCGAGCTCCAGAGGCCGAGCTCCACAGGCCGAGCTCCCGAGGATGAGATCCAGTGGCCGAGCTCCCTAGGCCAAGCTCCACAGGCCGAGCTCCACAGGCCGAGCTCCCGATGACGAGCTACAGAGGCCGAGCTCGACAGGCCGAGCTCCAGAGGCCGAGCTCCCGAGGCCGACCTTCAAAGGCAGAGCTCCACAGGTCAAGCTCCACAGGCCGAGCTCCCGAGGCCGAGCTACAGAGGCCGAGCTCCACAGGCCGAGCTCCACAGGCCGAGCTCCCGAGGATGAGCTCCAGAGGCCGAGCTCCCTAGGCCAAGCTCCAGAGGCCAGGCTCCAGAAGCCGAGTTCCACAGGCCGAGCTCTACTAGCCGAGCTCCCGAGGCCAAGCTCCGAAGGCCGAGCTCCCAAGGCCGAGCTTCAGAGGCCGAGCTCCCGAGGATGAGCTACAGAGGCCGAGCTCCACAAGCTCACCTCCACAGGCCTCGTTCCACAGGCCCACCTCCACACCCCTCGTTCCACAGGCCGAGCTCCACGGTTCGAGCTCCACAGGCTGCGCTCCAAAGGCCGAACTCCAAAGACCGAACTCCAGAGGCCGAGGTCCCAAGGCCGAGCTCACGAGGCCGAGCTCTTGAGGCCGAGTTCTCGAAGCCGAGCTCCAAAGGCTGAGCTCCATAGGCCGAGCTCCAAAGGCCGAGTTCCCGAGGCCGAGCTCCAGAGGTCGAGCTCAAGAGGCTTAACTCCCGAAGCCGAGCTCCCGAGGCCGAGCTCTCGAGGCCGACCTCCCGAGGCCGAGTTCCACAGGCGGAGCTCCATAGGCCGATGTCCATAGTCCGAGCTCCACAGGCCGAGGTCCACAGGCCGAGCTCCACAGGCCCACCTCCACAGGCTGAGCTCCAGAGGCCGAGCTCCAGATCCCGAGATCGAGAGGTCGGGCTCCCAAAGCCGAGCTCAAGAGGCCGAGTTCCACAGGCCGAGCTCTACTAGCCGAGCTCCCGAGGCCAAACTCCCGAGGCCGAGCTTCAGAGGCCGAGCTCCCGAGGACGAGCAACAGAGGCCAAGCTGCAGAGGCCGAGCTCCCGAGGCCGAGCTCCACAGACCCACCTCCACAGGCCTCATTCCACAGGCCCACCTCCACAGCCCTCGTTCCACAGGCCGAGCTCCACGGTTCGAGCTCCACAGGCTGAGCTCCATAGGCCAAGCTCCTAAGGCCGAGCTCCAAAGGCCGAACTCCAGAGTCCGAGCTCCCGAGGCCAAGCTCCCGAGGCCGAGCTGTTGAGGCCGAGCTCTCGAAGCCGAGCTCGGCCTCGGGGGCTCGCCCTTTTGAGCTCGGCCTGTGGAGCTCGGCCTCGGGAGCTCGGCCTGTGAAGCTCGGCCTGTGGAGCTCAGCCTTTGGAGCTCGGTCTGTGGAGTTGGGCCTTTGAGGCTCGACCTCGGGGGCTTGGCCCCGGGAGCTCGGTCTCTGGACTTCGGCCTCGGGAACTCGGCCTGCTAGGCCTGTGGAGTTCGGCCTGTGGATCTCGGCCTGTGGAGTTGGCCTCTGTAGGTCGCCCCATGGAGCTTGGCCTGTGGAGCTCAGCATTTGAAGCTCGGCCTCGGGAGCTCGACCTATGGTGTTCGGCCTGTGGAGCTCGGCTTGTGGAGCTCGGCCTTTGTAGCTCGGCCTCGGGATCTCGGCCTGTGGAGCTCGGCCTCGGGAGCTCGGCCTCTGTAGCTCGGCCTGTAGAGCTCGGCCTGTGGAGCTCGGCCTCTGTAGCTCGTTCTCGGAAGCTCGACCTGTGGAGCTCTGCCTAGGGAGCTCGGCCTCGGGAGCTCGGCCTTGGGAGCTCGGCCTGTGGAGCTCGGCCTCTGTAGCTCGTCCTCGTGAGCTCGGTCTGTGGAGCTCGGCCTTTAAAGCTCGGCCTCTGGAGCTCGGCTTCTGTTGCTTGGCCTCTCTAGGTCGGCCTCTGGAGCTCGGCCTCTGTAGCTCGTCCTCGGGAGCTCGGCCTGTGGAGCTCGGCCTGTGGACCTCGGCCTAGGGAGCTCGGCTTCTGGAGCTCATCCTCGGGAGCTCGGCCTGTGGAGCTCGGCCTCTGGAGCTCAGCCTCTGTAGCTCGGCCTCGGGAGCTCGGTCTCGGGAGCTCGGCCTTGGTAGCTTGGCCTCAGGAGCTCGGCCTCGGAAGCTCGGCCTCGGGAGCGCGGCCTCGGGAGCTCGACCTCGGGAGCTTGGCCTCAGGAGCTCGGCCTCTGGACTTCGGCCTGGGGAACTCGGCCTCGGGAACTCGGCCTGTGGAGCTAGGCCTTTGGAGTTCGGCCTGTGGAGATCGGCCTGTGGAGCTCGGCCTATGGAGGTCGGCCTGTGGAGCTCAGCGTTTGAAGCTCGGCCTCGGGAGCTCGGCCTATGGTGTTCGGCCTGTAGAGCTCGGGCTGTGGATCGCGGCCTTTGTAGCTCGGCCTCGGGATCTCGGCCTGTGAAGCTCGGCCTCGTGAGCTCGGCCTCGGGAGCTCGGCCTGTGGAGCTCGGCCTGTTGAGCTCGGCCTCTGTAGCTCGTCCTCGGGAGCTCGGCCGGTGGAGCTTGACCTTTGAAGGTCGGCCTCGGGAGCTCGGCCTTGGGAGCTCGGCCTCTGGAGCTCGGCTTCTGTAGCTTGTC